>NW_027506895.1:1225095-1434074 GCF_052324685.1 Brachyhypopomus gauderio
CATGTACATGTGGATTTATAAATTTCTTTTAAAGATCTTCAGCGGTCACTCATAAATGTGAGTACCAGCCAAAACAAACTAAAGCAGTGATTGAACTGAACACTACTACCTGCCTTCGGCAGAGTTCTGATAGTAGTTAAGACCAGTATAAACGACAAGCTCTGTGAGTGAAACACACAGTATTTTTACAAGAATACTCAAGCAAACTAAACAACGCCTAGCACATGTTCATCGATTGCCAATATCACTAAAATCAATCAACACAAATGCTTGATTTTTTACTTTATTTTATTTTTTGGGAACAAAGTGAAACTTAATTTAGGACGATTGTTCTATCATATAAACTGCTAAATTTGCTATTTAAAGCCGTTAAATAATTTTCCTAAACAATAATAATACATTTATCGGATCAAATTACTAAATGCTTCAAAATTAGTTGACGTAAACTCAGTAACCAAACAATATCCAAAATCATAACTTGATCTGTTACAACGCAAATGCAACACTGAAGATTTGCAATAAATCAGGTATGTTATTGGGGACATTAAATACAATGTTACCACCAGAGGGCGCAAGATTTTAAAACTTCACGATCTAACTGTATTTTCCACTCATTCACTTGATCCTACCCAAAACAGGTGGTGTTTTAGACAATTCAAAAATAAATTAATTAATAGGACAAATAACTGTGGCTATATCAGAGCAATGAAAGAAATGTGTCACTACTAATATTTGTCAACTGCAAAAATATATACCAAAAAATCAATGTAAACGGTGTAATTAGTGCAAAATGTACAATTAAATTATAAATATCTGACCAAAATAAATTACACACAAGTATGAGTATGACTTGGTAAAACACATTTTTGAAATTTAAATTTAAATTATTGCCTACAAAACACAGCTGTATAAGACAAAAACAAAACAAACAAACAATACTGAACAAAATGTGGAGGCAACATGTCTAACCACAGAAAGTCATTTGTGTCCCACAGTGAGTATGACATACAGCTTCCTGCCCACAGGTCATAGTCTAACTAGCCTCCATCTGGCCTAGGACGGGCCCGCGGTGCCACAAATCCCCGTCCCTGTAGTATTAGCGTAGCGAAAGGGGTCAAGGGAGAAACGAGGAGTTGCATTACACAAGCGGCGAGAAATGCCCTTCCAATTACTGCCGCTTGTTTAGCGTGGTCAGGGGACGGCACGTCGCTGACGGCCGCTCTGGGGAGACTGTGACGAGAGCTCGCAGCAGACTGAATATGTGCTTGTGCAATTAAGATAGGCATCAGGAGATATACACAACAGGAAAAAGTCTCGATCAAAGATCTGAGGGAAATAGGTGGTCTATGCAGGTAGTCTATTCTGTGTGTGTGTGTGAGGGTGTGTGTGTGTGTGTGTGTGTGTGTGTGTGTGTGTGTGTGTGTGTGTTTCACTGAAAAGATTATTCAAGGTGAACACTATCACACAAACAATCAAACTACAAAGTTTACATGGCAACAAATATAATGAGGTAAACCCTCAAAAAATCTCTGAGCTTGTGTTCCTCTTATAGATCATTCAATATGCTGATAGTCTAGACTGCTGTATAGACTAAAGCAGTCGATATTTGAGAATAATGTTTCCAGCACTGTAGAGATTTCAAAACATCTATTTCTGAGCCCAAATCAGTAGGTATTCAGCTAAAACATCCTTGGCATACATCACTGGGGTACATTTCACAAATTCCCACTCACATGTGCGTCCTATGACCGTACGCAGAGCATAGTGTGAGGAGATGTGAGGTCTCTGTGGTGTGAGGAGGTATGATGGGGAAGCTGACCTGACTGGAGACAGTATTTCAGGGGCCTGTGGTGGGAGGTCATTTCTGGGGGGGGGAGACAATGGCCAAGCCTGTCCCTCTCAGGTTTGTATTATTCCAAACAGACTCCCCACTCTCCTGGGGCCGACATGCCTACACACCCTCCCCAACACACACACACACACCACTTATTTCCCTACAAATGTCTCTGTTTCTCTCCTTTCCCTTGCTAACATTGTGGGGTCAAACAGAAGCATGTGGTGGGGGGGTGCGGGGGGGGGGGGGGGGGGGTAACAACAAACAGTCAGCCGGACTGCAACGTGTGTGTCAGGAGCAGAAGCCTCATCACAATATGCTGAACGCATTAGCTCCACAGGGAAAGGGGCCCACCCACCTTGACCCCGCCTGACTGCAGGACACCCCCACACACACACACACACACACACCCCAGCCTCGGACATGAAGACGTCCCATGCACTCTGGGAGCCCCGAGTGTGCCCTGAACCTCACACCCCCTGATGGCAGGAAAGTAACACTAATATCCAATTTCCTAATAAATCTTGACAGCTCCTCCCTGAGTGAAAGAGAAGAGCAATAACAAAAAATGTGAAACACCTGTAAGTAACTTTAGCCTAAAGAGGCCCTGCAGATGCTACCGTTAACCCGTAGTACACTGTGAAAGGATGTAGTTGATATTTGAAATATAATTTAAATATTTAATCACCACCTCACTGTTAATAATGGAAATACTTTAAAACAAAAATAGTATACACACCATATAGAACATGGAACGTATTGATAATGTGTCATTGGGGTGGTAAGCATTGAAATTGATGGAAAAAGAGTTAATAAAGAGTTCATAAAGATTTTTTTTTACTTAATGCCCACATACGATTCGTAAAATCATAGTATGCATTTGAAATCAATTATGTCTCAGGAATTATGCTAAGATATAAAGTCTCGTTTGTATTTTAAGAGCTTACTTAAAGTTGAGAGTTGTTGTGATAGCCGTGTCTGTTTTTACCATCACGCACCGTGTGACGTAACGCACCGCGGCCGCGCCCCCGCGTCCCCGCGCCTCCGCGTCCCCGCGCTCTTTAAGAGGAGCGAGAGTGAGGGGCTCACCCGGGCTTTACGCACTGTGGGTCTGTCCGCTACCTGGCGAGGTCGACGCGGCGTTTTGGTCAGACGGAGATGGCGTCTTCAAACAAACAGTTAACGTCGTTCTTCATTGAAGACATTCTGTGCATGAACGAGGCGAGAGAGGACCGGACTAGCGCCTCACCTGCGGCCGAACCGGAGACGAAGTGGTCCAGTCACGGCGAGGACGGCGCCCTCCTGCTGGCCGTCACAACAGCGGACTCGCCGTTAGCAAGACGACCAGGTAAGCATTATCCTTCTGGAAACTGAGGCCAAATTTGTCTTGTTTTGTTTAAACCATAAAATATCTAATTTATTTTATTTAAATTAAATTAAATTAAATTAAATTTAATTTAATTTAATTTAATTTAATTTTTAATTTAATTTAATACCTATAGTCGGTTATTCAGTAGTATTAAACATGTTCCTAAAATTGTATGCCACGTTAAAAAAGCGGCAAACTCTGCGGCGACTAGAACTTTGGCTACATTTTTGTTACCTGCTGAACAAATATTTGTGGTTTTAATGTCTGTCATGTCGTCTTGTGTTGAAGCGTCGGCGGACGGTTCGTGTAGGGACCCTCTGGATAAGCCGCACCTGGAAGTGGCGCGGAAACAGAAGCGCTCTCGCGCAGCCTTCACGCACCTGCAGGTCCTCGAGCTCGAGAAGAAGTTCAGCCACCAGAAGTACCTGTCGGCGCCCGAGCGCGCGCACCTGGCCGGCGCGCTGCGGCTCACCGAGACGCAGGTCAAAATATGGTTTCAGAATCGGCGCTACAAGACCAAGCGCAAGCAGCTGGCGTCGGAATACGGCAAAGACTACTTTCACAAGTCGGAGGGGAGCGCCGCGGTGGCCGCGGAACAGGACTTGATCAGAGCCTCGCTGCTCGCCACGGTCTACAAGTCTTACCCGTACCGACCCTGCGTGTACGACCCACACGGACTCGGTGCGTGGAGGCCGACGGTGTGGTGAAAGGGACACGATTAGTTTTTTTAACTGTAATTATTAGTCTGTTCATGGTAATGTTAATATAACTTGTACAGCTTTATATGCAGCGAAATAAACGTATTAGTTTTTTTCAAAATTGCTTTTTTATTTTTTTCATAACAAGTAGGTTATCTAAGAACTTCCACTGTGTATTTAAAAAATAATCTGAAAGCCCTGAAAGTATTATTTTATAAACTAGCAATTAGGGTAATCTTCAGATGCTTGACCTTGTCAGAATTTCAATTAAGCATAATAATTTTAAGAATTTTTGTACTTTATTTTATTTATTACTACTTATCATTTGTGGTGATGTATTGCAAAAGCCTACAACAATAGGATTCTGTCATCACATGCCTAGCCTATCGTTGATGTGATGTCATCACTCCCCAAAAACCTTTCTCAAGAGAGTCACCTCATAACACCCTCCACCGAGACGGATGTTTTCCCATTAGTGTAAATCATTTCATTTCCAATCTTCGTTCTCTCCGTTCAACAAAGAGTCCGTCTGTACTTAAACTCTTGTAATAGTCACAAACTGCGCAGGCCGATAAGAACAGATATGGGCTCTTTTTGTCAAGCATGTGGGCTTTCCAAACACTAAAGTTCAAGATTGCAGAGAGAGATAGCAATCACAACTGCCCCTATCATCGAACTCAACTTTGGCTGGAGTCAACATCATGATGTCGTTAACTGACCGGACTGAGGGTGGTGTATTGTCTGAGAGATAAAAGCACTGCTTGAAACATGATTTGGTTTACTGTGCTAGAAGATGCCTTATCAGTGGGTCAAGAACGCGCTGCAGAGGCGAGCAGGTCCTGCAGTTGCGAGGTGGACGTGTCTACAGACTCACGTAGTGTTCCTAACAATGTACAGATGGCTACAGACACGTGTGAATGAAACTTGGATGCCAGAATTCACAGATAACTGAAATAAGTTATGAGAACATAAAAACAAAATGCACATCATAGCAAAAGAATCGAGTGCAATTTATACTTAAAATGCGTGAAATGAATTGTGTAATTTGATTCTGCTTTTCAGTGACACCTCACTGTATTTCAGGGCCAAAGTGTTTTCGTCCGAAATGACTTTTTCCTAACAAGAAGCCCAAAGTGTCCCAGTTTTATCTTAATTATTTAAAGAGCATTCAAGCATTGTGAAACCTATTTAGGTGTGTCCAGGTGTCTAAATGAGTGTATGAGTGACACGAGTTAATGGAGGAAGTGTTGCCTACAGAAGCATCTTGTCTCTGTACACATCACTGCCATGGTGCCGTGCCAGTGATTTCGCCCGGCGAGCTGAGCTTACGGAGACGAGCAGACCAGCACGAGACCAACCCCTGCCATCAGAGACGTCATGCCACTTAATAGCAACGTGGCATGTGGCGGCATCGTTTTGGCCCGGGCAGATAAGCGGAGAACGGTGATGTAGTGGGACACCCAAGGCGGGAATGCTACTCACATGGCTTGTCTCCTCTGGAATGCCTTTCGTAGGTCTGTCCCTTTTTGGAGGAGATTAGAACATCGGAAATGTCAATATTATCTCTATGTAACTCCGTAGGTTTACAATAAAGGTTTTGCTAACGTTACAATACATACTTTTCCTTCATATGTAAAATGTCTCGTTGACATATGCTTAGTTTATTTGAAAAATACACAGACCAACAGATAAATAAACCAAGCACACTATACACATTGTAATGTTTTTTGTTTTAGTTTAGCTCCCACTCGAATGAGTCACAATACACGTGAGTCAAATGCTTTGAGTCCTCTCAGCCTAGTGTATCCAAGTGAAAGGTCGAAGACACAAAGCAGGCTACTGTCAGATATATAAGTGCGCTGGACCAAAACACTTTTACACCTGTTGGCATCAAACCAGCTCCACTCTCACGCAAGAACAGGTAAAGCAGACAGGTAAGGATGGAACTTAGTAGATTAAAAGACAGATATATGAGAGGAGCAATTCCATTTTTTTATGAAATCATATTGTTGTGAGGTTGATCTTATCAGCTCTTTGTAGGTGTGAGTTTACAGCAGTTCCGCGTGCATGTCAAATTCCCGATGACACACATACACAATCAGTCTATTGGAGTTCAGTGAAGTTCATCATGTTTGTGGTGATGTTAGACAAATCATCGTTACATCATCTGATGTGTGTAATGGAACTGCAGACGTCTACCGTGTCTGGTCGAACAGGAAACACTTGTAGATCAATTTATTTGACTGATGCTAATTGATCAGAATATTGTTATATATATATATATATATATCTCATTTTGATTACGCTGATAGGTTGGTGAAGCCTCTACATTGAAATGCACATAATGCTTCAACAGAATAACAAATGGGACGCCTTTCTGGGAACCTTTATGTCTTCATGAATGAACAACAAACATTTCTGATCCCTTAGAATGAATGAGTTCCAGTTAGAGTGCGGTAATAATAGCATTCACATGTAATAAAACATTCAATTATAATATCAATAATCATAACATCATAATGGAAGAAATTAATTATTCAGGTAGTTTACTGAGTTTACCCCCCCCCCCCCCCCCCCCCCCCCTCATTTGCTGCTGCCCCCACAACCCGGGTACCGATGGATGGATGGATGGATGGATGGATGGATATTATTTATTATATTTTTCACCCTTAAACATTGTTAAACAGCATTTTCAATGTTAAAAATAAGAGATTTATCGTGTGGATGGTGCTAGTCTTGGGCATGTGTGCATACGAAGTGGACATGGCTGACCAGGAACCAAACTGGGGTCTTGTTGCTAACCTTATTGTGGCAGTTCATTAAACAACTGTCTAATGTGTTGGCCCAACACCTGGGATAATTGAGCTGTTTACAACCATTTCTCGCATCATTTCTCATGAAGAGACGTCAACTGTCCTTTAGGCCTCTCGGGCCTGTTCGAGCAGGCAACCCCATGCTGGGTTTGGTCTGTTTGTACATTTTGTTCTTTGGAACTTGTTGGTTTATATGTTACATTTTGCAGTCCAGTCACAAACACAAACCAAGGCTCAAAGCTGTGTAATCTGTAGAGTAATGCACATATAACCAGACAAATGAAATTATTCTCGTGTTTGTCAAACAGGAATGTCCAATAGCAGGAGAGGAAAATACTTTGGAATAGTTGGAACAGTTCTGGAATGGTTCTGGAATAGTTCTGGAAAAGTACTGAAGTCTTTGTCTGGAACTGAGCGCCAGCCTGCAAGGCCTCTTCAGGTTTGGAATAGTTCTGGAACAGTTCTGGAATGGTTCTGGAACAGTTCTGGAACAGTTCTGGAATGGTTCTGGAATGGTTCTGGAGTCGTTGTCTGGAACTGAGCGCCAGCCTGTGAGGCCTCTTCTCTCTTTCACAGAAAACTCTAAACTCTTGTACTGGAGTTTGTACTTAAGGTTCAAATCAAGCAAGGTTCAAATCATTTGCTATTGTCTACCTACAGAAGACCTATATGATGCACTGGTTAACAAACGTAGTACAATAAGGCAATGGCAGTGTTAAGTATTTCACTCTGACACCCAGTTAATTGAAGGTTTCCAAATAGTT
This sequence comes from Brachyhypopomus gauderio, assembly GCF_052324685.1. Lineage (NCBI taxonomy): Eukaryota > Metazoa > Chordata > Actinopteri > Gymnotiformes > Hypopomidae > Brachyhypopomus > Brachyhypopomus gauderio. The sequence continues at coordinate 1,232,574 of NW_027506895.1, forward strand.
TGTCATTCTGCATGTCTTGGTGATGATCCAGCAGGTAAGATCACAGTTGTAGAGCTGATGCAGTTGATTAAATCATGTCAATCAGACATAAGTTTTATATTCTAGCCACAGTTTAACTAAAAAACCAAGAAAGTTGCATAGATATGAGAAATGTTTTAGTTTACAATGATGATGATGATAAAAACCAAAATTGCAAAATCATTTATAATTTGTAAACTAATCAACTACTCCATGGTCATCTCAGGCCTTGATCCTGAGAGTAAACAGAATCAAAGGCCTTCCAGGCATAACTAATCAAGCAGCGTTGCCACTTGAGCCCTATCGAGGATGATCAGGGGCGATTGTGGCAGTAGTGGAGGTTAGTGAAGTGTGAGTGAAGCTTTCACACGGGGATTATCTGAAGAGTCACTCGTTCTACAGTGGAGCACAGCACACTCAGAGTGGAGATTAACACACTCTTGTCTTGTGCTTTGACTGATGTGTGTTTGCGATACCGGTGCTAATAGATCAGTTGAGATGCAGGGTGGGGGAGGGGCTTATTCTTCACGTTTAATCAACAACCCCTGGAGGACTAGTCAATGACCTATGACCTAAAAGTAAATCACTTCTGAAATCATTTTCACACATTAACATTAGTCTGAATGTGATTAAATAAAACAAGCTGCTATCATCAGATGCTGATGATAATATTTTCTTAAGAGCTTTTTTGGATAAAAAATAAGTAGTAGAACATATACAATTATACCTTAATTATATATATATATATATATATATATATATATATATATATATATATATATATATATATATATATATATAATTTAATTCTATATAATTTAACATACATAATAAAAGGTAATAATAAGACATACTAAAAAGCCAAGGCTGTACAAAATTGTATTTATTAATACTACTAATAATAAAGTGTATACTAATAATAATGTGCCCAACTTACAAGCTTACTCAGTTGACACAAACGTGCATAATCTTTGTTGCAAGGATAGTTTAAGAAGAAGCGGAACGCGAAAAGAAATATCTTATTAATTATCAATGTTGTTAGAAAACACTGACCTAATACCACTTGAACATGGTTGAGGATGTAAGCTGAGGACAACCCGTGGTCCTTCGCTTTAGAGAAACATTCTGACTTTCCTCTCAGAGCAACAGTGAACCCCTAAGATCTCCAGCGTGGTGGTAGGCAGTTCCTCTCTTATCCACATAAAGGTTATACATCTTTTTGCAGCCATCATGGTTAAATGCAAAACATGTTCCAGCCGTGGAGAGGGGAACTGGAGATTGCTTGTATCACCTAGAGTTCTGTAAACATGGATTAAGAGGAATGTCTTTTGGAATACATTCTGTAAAATGATTTCAAATTTGGGTCACGATGTTTGTAGTTTAGGGCATTCCCAAAACATATATAACATACGACCAAATATTTATTTGACATTGTTAAGGACTTTGTAAAAACCTTTCTAAAATTGAATGATCATCATTACTGAATTTATAATACTTAATTATTCTATAATTAATTATATAATAGGTGATTTTGGTGAGCTCTTCATATTATCTTTGATCTCTTATCGTATTTAGCAGTGTTCAGTCTCAGTGTAAAACCCTGTAGTGTGTTTGTGGGCGTGTGTGTTTGTGCGTGAGCCAATGATGCTGGCAGTGGTATGAGAGACATGTGCACGTTCAGACTAAAGGATGAGGACAGAATCCCATAAACACAGTGATAAGCCCGCTGGATGGGTCACCGGGACAACGAGGAGGCCATAGCGAAGGGTTAAAGGTTAAATGAAGGTTAGTAAGAGTAGGATCATTCTCTCTGTGTGCTGGGTACAACTTTGTCCTCCAACATCAACGATCCAATTCATGTTTAAGAGAAGGTTTCACTATGTAGTTCACAAGCCTCCAATTAAAGAGACAATGTTTAAGTGGACTACATTTCGGTTTACAAGCAGTATATGCTAATTCCACAACAAAACATCACAGACCTGAATTCTATTCAGCCAACTGCACACTAATACACACATCTATTATGCCACTTTACCCCATTTCATGATGTGGAATTTCAGTCATCCGTCAGGTGAGGTGGCACGTCGTCTCAGCTCATCAGATACGGCGTCCTGAATGTCGGCATGCTGTCAAAAACATGCAGACAGCCTCCCACCTCTGGACGTCTTTCGGCAAGTCCAAATAACTTGTAAGTAATCTTTGCAATTAGCTCAACTGTTCACACAAGTCCAAATAAATTGTAAGTAATCATTACAGTTAAGTCAGATTAGCTGTTCACAAAAGTCCAAATATCTTGTATGTAATCATTACAGTAAGGTCAGATTAACTGTTCACACAGGTTGTCGATACACACACAATACACACACACACACAGACATTTTAAAAATATTTACATCAGTATGTTGTGGTACATTCTGATGCCCTAACGTGACTAACCCTAAACTCTTTGGTAACTAACCAGGCCTAGTAAGTGAAAAATGCTTTCGTTTTACATGGTAAATTCCAGTTTATTTCTGTAATAGTCAACTATGAAAGCAATACTCCATCAAAACCTTTATTTCCACCCAACCCACAATCTCACGGTCTGCGAGAACTCCAGCATACAACAGAAGCTAAAAGCACCCACATACACCGAGAGTAAACAGAAACCGAGAGCACCCACACACACACAGAGAGAGAGAGAGAGAGAGAGAGAGAGAGAACACTCGTTCTTCAGCCCCTCACCGCTCTGACGGGGAGACGGAGGAATTCTACCTCTGCTGTTGCCACACACTGATAAACGGTTTACTGTTGGACAATGTTAAACATAGCAGATGGGCATGTGCGTGAACGAGTGTGTGTGTGTGTGTGTGTGTATTTTTATTGCGTGCTTGTATGTAGGCATTTGTGAGGATGCACCCCGACTGAACCTCTCGGTGGAGAGCATGCACAGGATCCCAGCAGAGCTGACCTTTGACCCCATCAGGAGTGACCAATTATGCGGGGGTAAGGCCCAGATAGTAGGGCTGCACAGACGCAGGCCTCCGACAACCTTACTGTCAACTTTATCATGACTGATTCACATAAAAGTCCTCCAACCCGTCCTGCTATAGCCCTTTCAGCAAAACACAGAAGACAAGGATATTCATCAGAAAACACACAGGAGATCTGACAGCATAAAAGCCTCAGGGTATTATATTTTCTGTTATTTTCTGTTAATTTAAAGACATAAGGATTTTTCATATTTAGACACTGATAGAGTCAATAAAAGCACCCAGGCAGACTGTATCTGCTTCAAATGACAACTATAGAGTAATCTACATAAGTATCTCCGGTCTTGAAGTCTGAGAGTGTGTGATCATCTGATAAGACAAGTCACTGATGGGTGTAACCACAAGTCTGGCTTATAATTACCCATCAGCCTTTGCCTCGCCTCTTTTTTTTCAGAGTGGGATACGCTAGACTGCCTCTAGAATGGCAGAGGTGTCCAATGAAGCCTTTAAAAACTCTCCCTTTCTGCAATGTCATCCTTTACGGCCGAAAATCCTTCACGAGAATAAACGCCATGGCAAACTTGTCGTCAATAGTAAAGCAATAATATGCAATAGCTGCTCAGAATAAGATACGATCTCTCTCGGGCGCGAGGCTGTAGGGTGGAGAAGGAACTGCGACACCTGGTCCGACTGGCTCTTCTGAATACTGCCCTGTGGATTACCGACACTCTGCAATACATACTGGAAAAACAGCAGACAATGTGGTCTTCTTCTCCTGGAATATCAAAGGGCTTGTACCTTCCTAAGTGAGCCAAGCACTTTGGACATGCTGTTGAAAGCAGCTGGCCAAAACCAGCCCTCACGATGGACCGCAGCCCACAGACCTCAGTCTGAGCCCACATACCTCAGTCTGAGCCCACAGACCTCGGTCTGAGCCCACATACCTCGGTCTGAGCCCACATACCTCAGTCTGAGCCCACAGACCTCAGTCTGAGCCCACAGACCTCGGTCTAAGCCCACAGACCTCAGTCTGAGCCTACAGACCTCGGTCTGAGCCCACAGACCTCAGTCTGAGCCCACAGATGCTCAGAAGCCCGAGACCTCGGTCTCAGGCCTCACTCAAGACAGGGGGACCAAGAACAGTTCCACCACTTTGTGCCTATCCTCCCCTGCAATCTGATTGGCCCTTAAGATTGGGAGCACAGTGTGGTCGTGAGGCCACCATGACCTCCATTGAGCCCTGGCATAACAAAGACGGTTCCCCCCGCTACGACGACGGCAGGGACCAGCGCCTTCACAAAGACCACCATTGTCAGCCGTCCAATATGCCGTGACTGGGTAACAATTTTTACATGGGCCGATAAGATGAATGTTTAAACAGGCAGGTTCCTTTACGGTGAAGATTCTCAGGGATATCTTTCCACACACAAAAAAAAAAAAAAAACCCAAAGAAACAATCGGACCCCACCCCCATCGTAGGGAATGACTCATTCCGATTTAAAACCTGCGGGGTCTAGATGGGTACAGCAGGAATGTTACTACACTGCCGGACTAGTAGTGATGAGTGTATTAGTATATTAGTGATATGAGTATATTATTTTTTTGTTCTACGCAAGACAACATAGGCCCCTCGGTGTGTGTGAACGCGAGGCGCTCAGATAGACGTGTGTGCAATTAAGCAGCACGCGGCGAAGTGCTCATGCAGCGGTGATAGTGCGATAGCAGAGATGTATGATGGGTTCTTTGGACGTGGAGGATGATGGGAGCATCTTTCTTTATGTCACCCAGATAAACAACTACAACATCTCATCAGACAAGAGCAAACGAGCACCACCCCCCACCCCACCCCGATGGCGGAGCAGTGTGTGGGGAGGGCGTACGTGTCCTGGGACATGCAGTTCGATATCACCTTCGAGGCACAGAAGAGAGGTTTGTTATGGGTTATGGAAGGGACAAGATTCGTAGCTTAGAAAAGAAATAAGAGGAATATGTGGGGGGGGGGGGGGATTGGGTGGTATACTCACACTACAGGAAACTCTTATGGAACTTTACACAGGAAGTTAATATGTGGACCTGTTTCAACTTGTGCGACATTATAAAAGTGGAATTTAGAAATTAACTGAAGTTCACGGACGAGCATCATGCCATATGTGTACGAACTGCTGACCATCCCGCGGGGGCATTACCTTATTTATTATTTTAATATTTCCAGTCAAACCTACACATACAAGTGAAGTTGAAGCAGATGAAGAGAAGTACACGTGACATTAGTAGGACAACACCAGACAAGCACAGGGCCGTGTCTCCATAGTCTATTAACCATTCGAGTACCCAACGTGTGGCCCACTGCTATGCCTTACTGAAAGCTAGTGTCTAGTCTTCAGTGTCTAGTCATTTAGTCTTTAGCGCCCTCTGCTGGTAGTGCTGTTTACATAGCGTTCATATTCGTCAAAAACAGTGTTTAGTTTTAAAAGTGTCTTGCTGTCAAACGCTTGATTGTAGACTGCCATAAAGAATATTTCTATGATTCTAAAATTATTTTAAGGACAGAACACGTAAATCATAATATTACTATTGTGCTGCCCTGTATCTACGATAACATTGTGGGCAGTGATGCATTCTGCAGGTTACCCTTTCTCCTCAATGCTGTGACTCAGAGCACGTGAAGGTGGTAAGGCACGCCAAACACGCCAAAATAAAAGCACACTGGGCCGTAACGCTAGTTCTCATCTGTTTCTATAACAATGATCCAGTGTTGAACAGCGGTGTTCAACACTCAAGTGTTGACATGCAGAAACGGATCCCAGAATATCTACAAGCTTGCTTTTCCCAAACAGGCCTCAGCATAAAATGACGTTAAAAGTGTAAAGCTAAAACTGTTGCTTAATGTTACGTTGGTCAGTTAACTGTTGGTTAATTTACAGTACTTGTACCGTACATGTCTGACTGCATTGTGCCACGTGTAAAGTTTGGTGGAGGGAGGATTATGGTGTGGGGTTGTTTTTCAGGTGCTGAGCTTGGCCCCTTAGTTCCAGTAAAAGGAACTCTGAATGCTTCAGCATACCAAGACATTTTATACAATTCCATGTTACCAACTTTGTGGGAAGTTTGGAGCTGGCCCCTTCCTCTTCCAACATGACTGTGCACCAGTGCACAAAGCAAGATCCATAAAAACATGGATGGTGTTTCTAGTGTGGATGAACTTCACTGGCCCGCACAGAGTCGTGACCTCAACCCGATAGAACACCTTTGGGATGAATTAGAGCAGAGACTGAGAGCCAGGCCTTCTCATCCAACATAATTATATGACCTCACATATGCGCTTCTGGAAGAATGGTTAAAAATCCCCATAAACACACTCCTACACCTTGTGGACAGCCTTCCCAGAAGAGGTGAAGCTGATCTAGCTGTGAAGGGTAGACTAACGTCATATTGAACGCTATGGATTAGGAATGAGATGTCACTCAAGCTCATATCTGACTCAAGGAAGGTGAGCGAATACTTTTGGCAACATAGTGTATATATAATATAAAGATTTCCTCTAACAGACACAATGTAATAAGGATTTCTTCCATAGACACATCAAGACCTCTGTCTCTCTGGCCAAAAATTTTGCTATACATTGTAAATGTAAAATGAGAATGGATGATAGACTGTTGAATGAAAAACACACAGAGGAATCGGTTAATAAAGCATCTTTATTCCAGCTCCAGTGTTACAAACTGTAGCAGCATCTTCACCAATATATAAACATTCTGTGACTACATCATTTTGGGTGATACAGGTTTATGACACTAGATGGCGCCGTGTTCAAATGTCCTTACGGTGTTGTGCGAAAAGAATGCAGCAGTCGCACTTCAGACCCAAATTCATTAGGGGAAAAAGTCAGACAACGTGAGCTGGTGGGCACGTGTGCCGACACAAGCGACTGAAACACATGTGTAAAAGCCAGAGTGCCCAGAAAGGACCACAGCCACTACACATTCAATGGCTTTCCTTCTGTGATACTGCTTGTACAGTTACAAAGTGTGTGTGTGTGTGTGTGTGTGTGTGTGTGTGTATAAAAACAAACAAAACAAAGCACAGCATTGGACCCCCACTGACGACGGGCAAGCAATACTCGCCAGAGTTGAGATGCATAGACAACAATTGCCATTTTAAATCTCCCTATGAAGGAAAAGTTTTAAGAACTACTGCTGGTGAACACATTCTTCAAGTGGCAAACATTAAAACCCTTTTGGGATTTCATTCGGGGGTTTTCTGTGTCACCTGTTTGTAAGGTCTCACTGTGTAAGCTCACACGAGAGCGGGGGGCGGGGGGGGGGGGGGGGGGGCTTTGGTTTAAAGGAATCATCAAACATCTCCTCAGAAATCCCGTGGAATCTGTAGTAATGTGCGGACTCTGCGAGAAGGGGAAGAACGTGGGAGAGGGGACAGAGGAAGGCCCTCCACCTCCACCTCCACCACCTACATCCACCCTCATCTCCACCTCCACCTCCACCACCTACATCCACCCTCATCTCCACCTCCACCTCCACCACCTACATCCACCCTCATCTCCACCTCCACCACCTACATCCACCCTCATCTCCACCTCCACCTCCACCACCTACATCCACCCTCATCTCCACCTCCACCTCCACCTCCACCACCTACATCCACCCTCATCTCCACCTCCACCTCCACCTCCACCACCTACATCCACCCTCATCTCCACCTCCACCTCCACCACCTACATCCACCCTCATCTCCACCTCCACCTCCACCTCCACCACCTACATCCACCCTCATCTCCACCTCCACCTCCACCACCTACATCCACCCTCATCTCCACCTCCACCTCCACCACCTACATCCACCCTCATCTCCACCTCCACCTCCACCACCTACATCCACCCTCATCTCCACCTCCACCTCCACCACCTACATCCACCCTCATCTCCACCTCCACCTCCACCACCTACATCCACCCTCATCTCCACCTCCACCTCCACCACCTACATCCACCCTCATCTCCACCTCCACCTCCACCACCTACATCCACCCTCATCCCGAGGGCAATCCCTGTTAGTAACCCACAGAAACTCACTTACATAAAGCTGCATAGATCACACAATCACATCAGGTCTGGACGGTCCATAAATACATGGAACGAAAACCTTTATGTGCTAATATATATATATATTTATTTGTCACAAGATCAAATGTACTAATATACAAACTTTAATAAAATCTTAAACTATAAAAATGGAGTAAATATAAAACCATAGGATAAGTTGCATTCATGCATTTGGTGAGGGAGTTCTCTTTCGACCAAAACGAAGACCAGCACCGCCTCTACAAGAGCTTAAAACCCCAAAGCAAGCAGGAAAGCCGCTGGTGAGGACACCCTTGTGTCCTGCGCTGCGTTATTCACAACACAAGCTCTTTCTACGTTTGTGCGTGGTTTCCGAGCGACAAGGCGTGCTCTCGAGAACAACACCGTCTTTTAGCACAAGAGGGAATCTAGAGGCAGGCTAAAGTCACGCAGCAGCCATGAATGAAGCCGTTCACACATACACACACACACACGGCTGTTGTACCTTAAGAACGCTACGAGAAAACAAAGACTGCAGTTCCAAGCTGTTCTTGTGGGTTTGGAGAACAGCCATGTACATAGAGTGCTCCAACAAATCTCAACAATACTCACAATCACACTAAAAAGAGGTTTTCACTTTACTAAATATCATTTTAAAAGGCAGAGAGGTTAAACGTCCAACAAAAACAGGTTAAAGTTCACTGATCAAATTAATAGTAGGGTCCCAGATTGCCACATCATCTCCATTCTAATGAAAACCCTTCGCTATAGTGGTCACGGAAAAGGCTGAGATCAAATGAAGTTTCGTGAAGGTTCAGGCTTCCAAGTACACACAGCTTGTGTGGAACGGGCCTGAACCAAACAGCAGATGCGTCACTTAAACAGAACACAGGTCAGCGGTATATAACAGTGCCGGGTTACGCGTAAAGGAATAGTACTTAAGAGCAATATCGCATTTGAATAATAAATAAAAAATATAATAATAGCTATAACTGAAGGCGTGTTTGAACATGTGAATAAATGCTGCCTTTGTCAGATCTGAGAGTTGTGATGCCAGTAAATACCTTGGTAAGACAACCTCACTGGTCAAGCACATTAAAGCCTAGGTTAACTACAGCCACTGCCAAGATGTAGTCTTTAAAAACAGAGTAATCACTCTTTCATCGGAGAGCGCAACTCTGGAATGTGTTTGATTACACAGTGTGTTTCAATTGTACAAATGTTACAAAAATAAAAGGCCTGTGGGCAAAATAAACAATATATTCCTATGTCAAAACAAATGATAGAATTTGACGTCAAACATATAGATGGACAAAGCCAAATATTTCACTTTTGTTTGATGTTGTGAAAACAGGAAATGGAAGGACGTGGACTTTTGGTCGCACACGCGCGCACGCGCGCGCACACACACACACACACACACACGGAGTGATCTCATTCTGATCAAGGCACAGGAGGCCAGTCCGGGGTTCTAAGAGAACTACACCGCGAGCACCCCGGTCTCTTCCTCATTCCCGAATTCCGGCTTTTTACCTACGAATAATTCAAATAAATGTAGCTTGTAACTGTGACCTCCGATCCATTTATACATTTCCAAATAGATAAATATTTCAGCTGCAAAAGAACGGAACCAGAACGTGGGATTTGGTCGTGTCGCAGGGATCCTTCCGCTCCACCTTCTGGACTTCACGTGCGGACTTTTGAGAGCGGAAAGCGGTTAACGTGCACGCTGTGAGAAGATGGAGGATCTTCACGCAGCGGCTCAGTCACCAGGTCCGCAGGTTGCAGGAACGGCTAGCCCCGCCCCCCCCCCAGGTCCTAGGCCCGCCCCTCCCAGGATCTGGCCCCGCCTCCAAGCGCCATCACGTGGTGTCCGCCGGCCCGCTCGACCCCTCCAGGCCGACCCGCTGGTGCCGGGTCAGGAAGTACTTGAAGAACTCGTAGACGGACCAGGCGATGGCCGTGGACGGCATCTGGTAAATGACGCGCGCCTGCACGCCCTTGAAGAAGGCCGGCACGCCGCCCAGCCGGTACACGGTGCTGAACGCGTTGGCCATGCCCGACAGGTGTCCGCTCACGTGCGCCGAGCTGAGGGCCACGTTCTCCTGCGTGTTCAGCAGCGTCTTGCAGACGTCCAGCGGCGTGGTGACGGCGGCCGACACCGCGCCCGCCGCCGCCCCCGACAGCATGTGCGTGCCGGGCCAGTAGCGGCGGTCCGGGTTGAGACGCTCCTGCGTGAGCTCGTACACGATGAAGTGGACGGCCTGGAAGGGGATGTTCATGGTCAGCTGGGTGCTGTAGCTGCGGTAGAAGGCGGCCAGGCCCTCGGTGCGGCTGACGGTCAGCACGCAGTCCACCAGGCCGCGGTACGGAGACTGGTACATCTGGAGACGCTGCTTGACCACTGAGACGGGGGCAGAGAGGGCGGAGCATCAGACACACAACTCTTAGGACCGTGATGTGTTAGGATAAAAGAGGGGGCGTGGTCTACCTTCAGCCGGATTCATGACGGCATCGTGGAGGACGGTGGCTACGCTTCCTGCCAAGCCTGGGGGGAAACGAGAACACAGCGTCGTTAGTGGAGCTCCGCCTCCCGTCCTGGCACCTCCCCCGGGGGAGGAGCCGGCGAGGCGTCGTGCCAATCGGCGTGTGGCGAGTACCGTTGGCGAGGTGGCTGTTGCCTCCGGTGCTGAGGGAATGCTTGATGCGCTCGTAGCAGGCGAAGTAGAGGGCGTGGGCCGGCCCGGCGCCCAGCATGGTGATGTTGAGCCCGCGGAGCGGACGCAGGAGACCCTCGGTCCTCGCTATCCTCCGCAGGGCCTCGTACACGCCGCGGTACTGCGCCTTCGGGTCCGGCTGGAGACTCTGCATGCGCGTCTGCGGACAACACGCGGGACAGAACCGTCAGCGGAGGGGCGGGACGTGCTCCTGTTCCGAGCTGGGGTGACGACACAACTCTACGTCTACAAGACAGAACAACTACACAGCGACTGCATACGCACCACAGCAAGAATGGGTATAAAAATAACCTCCTTCCTCCTCCTCCGCAATGCCAGCAATTACAGTAAACAGGGGTTTAAGGAGGGGTTTAAGGAGGCGTGAAGACAAGATGTTACTCCCTGTAACTACAAAAGGAGGACACATCCGTACTAGGCCTACATAAGCTAGCAGATCCACAGTCTAGACCTAAATAATCAAACCACATCCACAGTCAGCACTAGACCTAAATAATCAAACCACATCCACAGTCAGCACTAGACCTAAATAATCAAACCACATCCACAGTCAGCACTAGACCTACATAATCAAACCACATCCATTTCATCCTGCAGTGAGGCAGGACAGCAAAATCCCGGCATTGAGCTCCAGTGAGGAAGGTGGTTCTGTTAACCACCAGGCGTACTGGAGAAGCTGTTAAATGTTCACAGTGTGTGTGTGTGTGTGTGTGTGTGTGTGTGTGTGTGTGTGTGAGAACTCAAGTATCACTGACACACAATGCCAGAGTCTTCAAGTCATAACGTCAGGGCAACACAAAGTCCGTGGACCCTGCCCTAGATGGGCCGTCTGCCAAGACGTCCGTATACTCTCCTTGAGTGGAGCTTCTCGCCTGCCTGAAAGCTCGAATTTATGAACAGAGTCTCAAGGTGTGGCCTGTACAGCTTCAAAGTGTGAGCCATTTTGAGGCACCTCCTCTCTGACTGCAGCATCCAGCACACCGAGATTGCTAAACCAGAAACGGTCCGCAGTCCAAGGCTAACAGACCCAAAACCACCACCAAACCACTCCACCCAATTCATTCTGATCACCTCATCACGTAAGGCTTCCTTCTGGACCTCGGTTCTGACGGGCTAATCTTGAAGGAATTCCCGTCCTAATTAGCTGTGGCTGACATGCAAGTGTGACGTTAATGCAGCCCAAATCATCATCATCATCATGACGATGGGAGAAACTTTATTCTTTAGGGAAACAGTATTAGAGAAACTGTTTAGATTCATTAGAGAAACAATGTCCTATGCAGCACTGTGAACATTCTAGATCAGATTTGCATTCCTGAACTACCGAAGTGTCTCGCATAGCACCCGGAACTACCGAGGACGCTGAAAAAGCAAATTCAGCACTAAATCACAAGAGACTCTTATTTTGACAGGCACCTATTTAAATGCAGCTAGGTTCACCAGTGCTTGTGCGAGGTCTTCATCCGCTCCCCATCACTCCTCCTCTCGCCACGTCAACACACGTTTGGACCAGAGCAAAAGCCATGACCAATCGCTGCCAGAAACATCACCACGGCCACAGGAGCCGTGAACGCCACCCAGAAAAACACCCGCATTTGATCTCTAGCTGTATTTTTTCCTTCTGCTTAGAAGCCTGCAGCGGTAAGACGGATCCGGCTCTTTTAAACGCGTCGCGTTGCGGTGCCAGTGATCTGGGTGTTTCCACCTCCTGGTCCTGGAGGCCAGCCAACACACCTGAGTCAACCTGTCAGCAATATTATGAGGTTCAGACAGGTGTGTCAGGACAGGAAGACCTAAAGGCGTGTAGGGTACAAATACTTTCAGTGCTCCAGGACTGTTCTGGTGGAACAGCTTAAAACAGCTTAAAAATGCTTTGTTGTCATTATATAGTACATATAATGTGATAAGTGCCTCCACTGGGTTCAAACCAGGGGAAGAGTTCAAATTCAACCTTCTAACACCAAGGTTGGAACCTCAGTAGTGGTGTGTGTGTGTGTGTGTGTGTGTGTGTCCAGAGGTTTGCACAGCAGTTATGCCAACACCCACAGTATACACACAGTGCCGCCCTACATGTGCGCACGTGATTAGTGCCATCTCAGCACCCCTGTCCAGAGAGATAAGAGTCCACGCCCTGGTGCCGCCCCTCCCAGGCAGGCAGAGGAATGCTGGGTAATTCAGCTCCCCTGATCCGAGAGCACACCCACGATCTGGCAGCCGCTGGTAATCAAAGCCTGCTGCATCAGCTTTCATAATGAAGAAATCAAAGCCCGTGGCTCGGGGTTAAGACTCGCGTCCGCAGGAGGAACAAACTCGTCCAACTCTTACGGTTACGGAGACTTTTTGTTTTCTTTAAATCGCAATCTGGGGTCCAAACAGTAACTAGTCACTGCCAGTCAGATCAAAGGAAGAAACATCTTTACACGTGACTCCACCGAGACCTTCAGTCTTACACATTAAGTATGGTGAACCCTCCTGCAAACCTGGATCACAGTGCCTGCAATCACACGTACACAAGACGCTAGTGCTGCCCAGTGAATGAGTAATCACCTCCACATCAGACGCTGGGACGTCTGTGGGATCTCGGGTGCATTCAGGTGGGCAGGCCAAAGCAAACGATCACCCATGCTCACTAAGGGAGAGGAAGTAGCTGCAAAGCTTGTAAAACGTCAGCCGGTTTTATTTTGGGATTACATACCGGGGCTAAATAAATAAATAACTCCTTTGCCGTTCTTCTAAAGCTCGTGCATACAAACGATTTCACTCCGCCGACGCTGGGGACTCTGGTTTCTCTACACGTGCTTCTGCTACCAGAAGGAGTTCAGTCACTCGGTTAGAACATGCCCGCTGGATGCTGGCACCAGCCACCACCAGCCAAGCTTCCAACACCTCCCAAACGCAAAAGGCCCTTCGTGACGACCCCCGGGCTGGGTTCGGGTTAACCCGGGCTGGCCCATGGCGGATCATCAGTGACATATGGAGTTGAATTGGACGGAAATGCACAAGACATGCGGGGAGGCTCTGAACAGATGAAACCCCCGTCCCCTCCCAAAAGGGATCGGCTTTCCTTTAAACTTACATCCCAACGGGCAGATACGACTGTGAGCAGGACACCACGCTTTTATCTGCAGTCAACAGGTGTGAGCGTCCCACACAGCAGAGGCCACAGACACTTCGGTTGTGGAGCCACATTTCGGTCATAAAAACAGTCAACCAGAGGGCTTAGAGTATTACATTTAAATTTTCATTGTTATATTTTAGTGTGAGGCTAATAAATGTGTAGATTACTCCGTATTAAAAAACAACAGTTAAAAACTGTGTGTGTGTGTGATGATTCAGAACAGAAAAGTTAATGAAAGTTAACTGTATACTCTCCCAACTATATACTCCCCAACTATATACTCCCCAACTATATACTCCCCAACTATATACTCCCCAACTATATACTCTTTGCTAGCGTGCTAATCCATTACCCAGATCAGCAGCATTCCCGCACATGTCCAGTCCGTCACCCTGTGCAATAAACCATGTGCTTCCAAACCCCCATTATTAGTGCAGTCTACTCGCACGCCACCCAGAAGGAAGGCCGGTCTTCTCACTCACGCTGCTCCCTTTCACTCTGAAGGAACATCTGGGCTCACATAAAACACGTGGAGCTCCAAGTACACGGAGAAACCGGGCTATGGGCTTCACTAGAGAGGAACCGGGTCTGCACAAGCAGGAACCTGACTGGACTGTTGCTTAAAGGTTTACGCTGTGCACTGGGTTGAAGATTACTGCTGAACTCACTCACGTGTGCATTTAGCATCTTAACAGCATTATTTTACATTCAGTAGAACAAACATGGTCCTCTTGTTAAATACAGACACAACTGGACTGCACTGCAGCACACGTGGGAACACAATGAGAGGGAGTAAGGAAAAGGGGCGGGGCTTCCTCCCATACAGGAAGTACGAGGGACAGGGGAAACGAGAGGAAGGGACCAGCGGTCGGAATGGGACAGAGTCGCCTACAGGACACACGTCCTGTCTCTCATTAGCGCCGCACGGTTAACGTGACATTTGACATTTGCACAAACGTAAAAAAAACTCTTTACTACAGAGTTAAATCCAAACATTAGTTTAAGGTTATTGTTTAAACTAGAACCCGATTTGTCCATTACGTGCACAAGTTATACATTACAAAATTATATATATATATAAATATATATTAAAGACGTCGGTGGCTTTACATTCTAAGCAAAGTCATTCCCCGACCTACTCTAAAGTCGACTTAAGTGTTTTAAAGAACCTTTTCTGCCTCTATGTAAAGTCCTCAATGGTACAACTGGAGTCAGCGGTCCCAGTTCCAGACTGGGTGCGTGGTAACTGGAGACGGTACCGAACCAGTACGGCAATGCACCGAGAAACACAGGCGAACCCTGTAAGGAAGTTTCCTCGTTGAAAACCTCTGCAAAAAAACCGTCTCGGATAAGAGAGCCCAGATCATCGGACCACTAAGTTCTGCCCTGCCCTGTCCAACCTTGGTGCCGACCCACACATCTGCGCGTAAAGTCGCTCCACAGATCATCTCCTTATCTCCACATCGTGACAGGAATGCGCGCCGCCACCCGGTACCGTTCACGTCTCACCCGAACTCCGCACCGGGAAACTTCTGACCCCTTAAGCGCGTGCACCCAGAACCGGCCGGACTTGCCTTGACGGAGTCCACCGGGTACATGACCGTGTGCTCCAGCACGCCGGCCACGGCGCCCGCCGTCATGTGCGTGGTGAACGGGACGTGTGACGGCAGGCTCTCGTAGTCGTCGGCCTCCGGGGACCCGCCGTCCCCGCCGCCGCCCTGCAGCTCCGACATCTCCAGGCTCGCCGCCGGCGGCTCGGTGCGCAGCTCCATGCGAGCGGGACCGCGCTGGACTTGTTCGGTGTGCAGGGTTCGTCCTCCGACACGCGCTCAACGACCGCCGCGAAACGGCGCTAAACTCCAGCGCGACATCATGTCTGCGTTACATGCGCCGTGACGTCAGCTTAGTCGGCGATGACGTCGCCCTCCGCTAAGCGAATGAAATTTTCGAAAACGCCGAGGGGGGCGGGACTAGGGCCGCGCCGGGGCGGGACTTACAACAATCGCGACCAATAAGAAGTACTAATAAAAAGTACTATGGAAAACCTTTTTTTTTTTTTTGCAGTTTTAGAAAGTTTTGCGTTCCACACATTTCTTTTCCCCAGGGCATTTTCCAAACTTGTGAATGTGTAGATGTTTCATTCATGTTGCGAGGATTGATCACGTAATTTTCAGTGACAATAAGCAGTTTGTGCTTCCTATCATAATACTGAAGAAGGTCCCACCACAAACCCAATCAGCCTTTGTAATCGTTACGCTGTTCGTTATAATAAAACGGCTTCAACGTGAGCCCAAGGTGGCCACATACTGAATATTACCATCATAAGATTATTTACATATATCTAAATAAATATCATCTGTGTATTTTGCGTGGTGACTGTCATCAACATTCTGTTCATAACAGCTGTCCTCTCCACAAAAGGTCCTGGGAGGTGTAATGTTGGGTGTGTTGGGTGTAGCAGCAGGTCTGTTCATGGGTGGATCCATAGATTAGTGGGGCTGTCCTCTGCTTATCTGGTGCTACATGGCGGTTGTGGTGGAGTCGGTGGAGACGCATGAGTGTGAGCGGCGTGTGCTGCACTCTGCACTGTTTCACCATATAACCAGCGAGCTGGCGCTTCTGCGCTGACTAGTATCAGTAAAACAAGAAAATTAATAAGAGATATTAGAATACCGGCAGCAATCAAACCAGTCACCTCTAGCATCCGCCCTCTTTAGACCTGTTCTCCCAGTCTGTCATGTACTCACCATCAGACACATGAGCAGATCATATGATTTGGCCTACACTGGCTAAACAATGCAGGGCTTTGAAAGAGCAGGAACGGGCTGGATGGGCTTCAATGGGGTTTGGTGTTTTAAGACTTTAACCTGATTGTGCTTTCTTGATCATTTTTTGTGAAGCAATCTGGATTATTGCTGGACTGAAGTTTGGAACTCTCTTATAGGACTGGAGAACTGCCCCTACACACTATGGATCACAGCAGCCAGAACACACACACACACACACACACACACACACACACGTTCATGACACAGTGTGGGACATTGGTTGGTAACCAAATCCAAGCCTATTGTCCTAAAACAAGGGGTGTCCACTATTACCCACAAAGCTTTGGAGTTTCATTCCACCCAAGAGGACACCTGTCCCCACATTTTATCAGTAGGTCTCAGTCCTCACACAACTGAAGAGATCACGTACCCTCCTGCTTGGTTGGGGTGAAAACCTGGGACCACTCTGCCCCTTTGCGTAAGTTGGGACACCTCTGTCCTTACGGCACAAGTGCACTAGTTTAAGCCTTTTGAGGATTCAAACAGCTCTGTTTTTATTGCAACAGGCCACGTTCTTGAAGAAAGTATCACTGTACGATAAAGGACGTCAGCTTTCTCACGAGTGCAAAGTAATGTGAAATTCACGTCCCCCCAGAACACGATCCACATCCCTAACCCCTCTACTGAGCGGATAACCAAGGCTTACTGTAAAGCCATGCAGCCAGGCCAACAAACCACCAGAGAGCAGGGAGTTCAGAGAGAGGAAACGAATATCCACCCAGCTCCCCCTACACTCCACCTTGACTCACCTAAGATTAAAACCTTTGACCTTTTCATTTGAATAAAGGGTAATAAATATATATTTTTATAATATAATATTTTTATAGTACAATATATTTTTTAATTTACAAACTATAATGGCACAAAACTCTGAAAAGTTTGGAATCAAACTGAGTTTTCCAGAAAGATGATGTCTGATGACTTATGTACTTCCAAGTGCTCTCAGGCGATCTCAGATGTAACCGTCCCGTAACAGAGGCAGTATTGTTCTCTCTGGGAAGGGAGGGTTGTGCTGACTCATGCTTCTGTGTTTCCAAGCACATTCATCTCTTCTGGCGAAACGCAGTGGACATAGATGACCTGCTGTTGTACCATGTCAGAACTCACCAGCCCAATAATGATGTTGCCGTCAAACACATATATCCACTGCAGTGGCAGAATCCAGGATCCTCTGACTAAAAGCCATAGCTTTGGTGTTATAGCTGCATTATCTTCCTTTCAGCTCATCCATCACCAGTTAACCTCTCTCAAGACAAATCCCTCCCTCCAGGTAAAGAGGTAAAAGGGGTTACATTGCAAACTTAACCTCAGCCAAGTCAAGCCCTACAGCCCCTCACAATCCCACAGACAAGCCTGAGAAAAGTCTGCCTGGGGACAAACACTTGGTTCCAAGATGTCTCCAAAACCCTGCTGTAAGATCTCGTTTGCCGTTAGATCTTCTGAGAATGCTCTGGTTTTATTGATATTTTATTATTACACTACACTATACAGAGTCTACAAAACCTCTGAAGGTCTTAGACTTGGTCTCTTAATATTAGACATGTGGGACGTGCTGATGTAGTGCAGGATGAAAGCCGCTAACATACCTACCTTTTAAAATCTGAATTAGTGTTTAGCCTAGTGTTTTTTAGTCGTTATCCACATACACTTAATAAAATAATGTTAAATAAAGGCAGGTGTAAATCGACGAATGCTCCAGTTCTAGTTTACAGAAATCTTCGGGTTAAAACTCGCTGCCTCACCCAGTTCCCGTCACCGAATACGAACAGCCACAAATGTGGGCTTTTACTAAAATTAAAACTCTGTCAAGAAGACAGCTGGATCGGATGGGTTTGTGGCAGTACCATTAGTACATTAGCAAAAACTGAGTGAAATTAAATCTACAAGATATTGACCACAAAAAAGCTCTCAAATCTGAGAAAATATAACAAATTGCACTTAAAAAATGAACTACTTATGGCCGGAAATATGTTTATTTTAACATACACTAACAACTTCACAACCATATTAATTAAAGATCATAGTAAAAAATTGTGTCATAGTGTAACTCACAGGAAATAACATAAGTAGAAATTCTTTTGTTTTGATTCACCCTCTTTTCAATGACAAGCATGGACACACACTGAAGTTCAGGGTTTACACACCTTTGTGTAAAAGCATGTTGGTACGTGTCAAAGCAACACTCGCATGAATGTGAGAACACTGCCCAGACTACCACACCATGCTTGCCTTGTTCTCATAGTGCATCCTGGTACAATCTCTTCCCCAGGTGTCCACGTGATGGAGAAATTAAAAATCACCTTTTCCATTGGACCTTCTGTCAATGGTCCTGTTTTGATGCCCAGTACCAAACACTGTAGTGTGTATCCTGACGCACATCATAATCGTTTTCAGTCATTTATGAGTCAGTATCTTGCCCGTGAGATCAGACCGGAGGGGCAGGCCTTCATTCTCCATGTACATCATTAAGCCCTTAAGATTTAGATCACAAACACCAGTAGAAAAAACCCAAATCTCTGTGTGTGTGTGAGCCTACTGCCTTGCATAATGATAGGGCAGGAGAATGTCTCAACGTTAGCCAAGTATCATGATATCTGCACACATGCAAAAGCTTATAAGGACATCACCACCTGGTTTAGGAAACAAGAGATAAAGTGCTAAGAATATGCTTGAAGTACTGCATGTTACGCAGTTACAGTGTAAAACACTGTCTTTACAAATCACTTCACCCAACACAGGATTTAAAATCAATCTAAAAGCTTGACTCAAGTTTTTTGTTTAATCTGTAGATGGTAACACAACTGCTGACGGTCCCTGAGCAAATCTGGTCAACATGACACCTTCAAGTCTCCACCAAGGTTTGAGAATAGCTGGGAAACCCAAACCTACAACAGGAAGATTCTGCACAGCAGATTTAAAGGTGGATCCACTGATTTTATATGGTTTCAGAGTTGCTGTAGGCCAAGTGTTGCAGGATTCAGAGGCTGCAACAGGCCCCATCAGGTGATACAAACCTGGAGGTGTGGAGATGGAAGTGTGGGTGACCTCCCTTATTTATTACGGTACAAGCAGAAACACCTTCGCCTACGAACATCCCGCCGGTGGTCCTGTGATGCACGTGTTGAAGCCATAGATAAAAACGCTTCAACTACAATTAAATAACAACTCATTAAAAAAATAAGATGCTAGTTTAACAGATGGAGACGCATTTCTCGGCAATCAGTGTCTTTGTCCAAAATCGTTACATGCAGATGCAGAAACACTCTTCATTCACATACACACTCACTCTCGGCCCAAATCAGCATCACCACACCATCAATAACAAATCAATAATATTAAAACACTGAGACAGTGCATAAGTCTAGAAAAAACAATTCCTTCTTTGATATTCAATAGTACAAGAATCAATAAATAGGCATACAGTGTCATCGACAAGACGTTGAAATATCTCGCTCTCGGGCCTACGAGCAAACATTGCCTATTCATGATGGTCTCTGTATGACGAACTGGTGGAGACATGGATTTGGATTCCAGGTAACATTTGTAATACATTATTAGATAAATTAAACAAATGCTGACGAAATCAACTGTATAGCTACCATTGCGTAACATTATAAAGTGTCCGACAGGCCCCACTTCTGTTCCATTGATGAGGAAGCAACCAGTCCTAAGCATACTGAAAAAAAAACTGAAATACAGTTTATCATCAAACCCAGTGGTTTAAGCCATTATCTCCTAGCACTAAAGAGACTTTGCTTCCCAGTAGAGAGCCTTCAGTTCAGAGGGCGTCTCTTTTGGCAACACAAGATAAAGTAGGAGTGTGTGTAGGCATGGGTGTGTGTGTGATGGGGGTGACCAGTACTTCTTTAACATCGACAGTTGTATTTAAAGGCAGCAGACAACATGAAGTCAAAGCCTGGAGGTCACGCTGGGTCGGCCCGGCCTGGGTCGTGCGTCTGGCTCGTAGTTCCCTGCAGCAAGACTATGGCCGGAGCACCCCAGTGGAGGGCATTCTTTCCCTCACTATCTCCAGAAGCTTCCATTGATATTCAGGAGCCCTCACAATGTATTCATATTAACAGTACTTTGAGAATCATTCCCACCAGTAAGGGCTTGTGAGGGAGTAGGGGACTGAGTCCAGACTGTCCGACCCTGTGCTGCTAAGGGGGGGGGACTGAAAGGTGTTTCGTGTCCTGAGCGTGTCCTAGCTAGTGGAAACGTGCACAAAATGACCAGGTCTGAACTTTACAGTTAAAAAAGAAAAATAAACAAAACAAAACAAAACATCAGGTGAGCCCCCCCCCAAAAATAAAACCGTCCTGCTATTGGCCAGATGCTGTGACTGGCAGGGTCCGGGACCTATAAGGTGACGGCGAGATTTGGGGAGCCCAGCCCCTGCTCCAGCCACTGGGCGGAGGCCCCACGGTTGAGCCCCGTCCGGCGGTGGATACGCCGTAGTCGGAGCAGGTAGAGCACGATGGAGAGCATCACCACCAGGAAGCAGGCCAGGAACAGGTAGTGGTTGTTCATGAAGGTGAACCCCGGGTGCCAGCGAGAGTGAGAGATCTTCAGACCCTCCTGCTGGATGTCTCTGTAGAACACACACACACACACACACACACACACACACACACACACACACACACACACACACACACACACACACACACACACACACACACACACAGAGGAGGAAACCGAGCTTGGTGAGGAGAGCTTTTCTTTAAACATCTATACGCCGGGCAAGACTCAACGGGGGGTAGGGTACCTGAGAGGTAGGAATCTCGTGCGGTACAGGATGGCCCCCAGGGTCCACTGCACCTCTTTGTCATAGACGAGCAGCGCCGTCTTCAGGTTCTCGTAGGTGTTGGGGAAGGAGAAGCCAGAATGGAAGACCTCGTACACCCACGCGGACTTGAAACACTGGTACCTGCCAGGGACGGCCGGGCCGGTCACGACAACATTCAGCACCGCACACCCGCCTGTCTGGGGTAAACGTGTCTGTAGACGGAGAGTGAACGTACTTGAGCCTGTGCAGGTCTGCGTGAGACGCGTAGAGGCCGCGGTCAAAGCGCTCTTTTAAAGTCCTCCACTGGGTGGCGCAGTAGTCCTGGTACAATCAGAACAAAGGACAGGATCAGCAGCAGAGGAGATGAACCGTACATACCGCGAATACCACAGCAGGGCTCATTCTGAGGCCCGGGGCCACGCTACGACTCTCCTGACCCAGACGGTCTGCCGATTACCAGACCATCACACACACGGTTAATCCTTGTGTCTCGGTGTGGGCAGGGATGATCCCTTTATTATTCCTATGTATCAAAACATTATTCATGCAACCAATCGGGAATGTACAACACGTTTTAGATTAGTCCCAAGTAGCAATGAAACACCAAAAATAAAGGGGAGTGTTCAATGTAGGAGCCTCTCGAACATGGTTACAACCAACAGTTCCCTACTGAGCGTGTCTCAACATGCCCTGGCATTAATAAACACATAGATAAAGACGTAGATGGAGGAACACTCGTGGACTGTGGACCGTAGACACTACACGATGGAGTAAGAAGCTCTTGTGAAAGCAGAAAGAAGCCGATGGTGTCCCAGCTGGTCTGGTGAACAGGTTTGGTGAACACAGCAGCTGTGTACCATCAACCAAGCCAAAAAAACATCAGCTGGTGTTCAGGCAGCAAATGTACACAGTGGTGGGAGGAGCTACGATATGAGGACAGGAGGCAAGTGGGAGGAGCTACGATATGAGGACAGGAGGCAAGTGGGAGGAGCTACAATATGAGGACAGGAGGCAAGTGGGAGGAGCTACGATACGAGGACAGGAGGCAAGTGGGAGGAGCTACTATACGAGGACAGGAGGCACGTGGGAGGAGCTACGATGAGGACAGGAGGCAAGTGGGAGGAGCTATGATATGAGGACAGCTAGGCAAGAGATCCAGGGCAGCTTTGAATGACAAAACATTAAAAGACACGTTATGTAACTCCTTTGAGTGCCACAATTTTTCTGATTAAAAGACCCCACCCCTACCCAAACAACGAACCAATCAGCAGACCCGTCCGGGGCGGGCGTACCTTAGCAGCACTGGCGTATCTGGTGGAGTTGTAGTCTCCGCCCATACGCAGCACGTCCTCCGTGCAGTAGTAGAACTCGGAGAAGCCGTAGAACTGGCTGTTGGAGAAGTCGACGGGCGCCTGGTAGACGCCGTTGAGGGAGGTGCTGGTCTCGTTGGTGCGGTTCAGGAAGGGCTGGAGCAGAAGGCGGCAGCGGTCGAAGTCGCCGGTGCCGCGCAGGTGCAGCCTCTGGGCCGCCGGGCCCACCTCATCCTGCAGGTCTGTGGGCAGACAGGGGTCCAGCACGGGGGAGTCGGGACTTTCACCGCGGTGCTGACCCAAGAGCCTGTGGGAGCGCGCGCGCGCGCGCGCGCACACACACACACACACACACACACACACACACACACACACACACACACACACACACACACACACACACACACAGCATGTTTCATCACTCCACATTTACCTTTACTGTTCAATCCAAACAGGTAAAGAGTTATACTCCTTCTATTGTAAAATTTAGGCAAGATTGTAGGCAGGCTGAGAGACGTTGGCGAAGGTCAAAATTGCAAGTACATTTTGATATTTATAAAACAAGTGAAATCAGCAAGGAAAAACTATTTCGCTACCTTAATCAATTCATCAAATAATAACTCGGCTGTCTTGTTCAGAAGTATAGATCAGCTAGTAAACCCCACCTCCTGTTTCTTCCCTGAGACTGTTTCAGTTGAAAAATGTGATGAGTTTGCAATATTTTTTAGGGACAAGATTACTAGTATAAGGCAGAACATAGCAACAAGTACTAATAGACCATCAACCCTTACATCAGTTACTCAGCCTTACTTTAATATGTCTTATTTCCAAGAAGTTGACATGGTAACACTACTTGATGTGATCTCCTCACTAAAATCCTCTACTTGTGAACTGGACCCTTTACCTACATGCTTTTTCAATCAGGTTCTGAGCTCATTAGCAAATGAAGTTCTAACGATTGTTAATCAGTCTCTGCAATTGGGTGAATTCCCTAACTTTTTTAAAACAGCAATGGATAAACCACTATTAAAGTAGCTCCCTTTCCGAGTAGCTTGCCAAAGGGCCAATGAATTACATATAAATTTGTAAACCTAATTGGTCCCATCGAGAAATCTACTTAAATTTATGTCCAATCAAAATTCACAGTTGTCCCTCCCCTTCTAACACTAAATGATTATTCGCCAATTATACAACAGTTAGTTCACAATCCGACTGGTTGAGAAGTGTTCTAACCCTGCAGATATGTGTGATAACAGCACGGTATTCTCATTCTCTGTATCACTCCGCGGACGCGTTGTCAAGTAACGGCATGTACATATATTCACGATAACACACTCCCTCTCGTGTTCTATTGCTCAATTAACTGTCAATCAAAAAGTTAGGCTGCCGTCAATATTGAATAAACCAGGGGTCACCCACGTCATGAGTCGCCCGCGGGCTTGTTTTAAAAATAGCTCACTATAGCGCCATGCACCAAAGCGCTGCATCGTTTATGTTTTTGCTACTATTATAGATTGTCCGCGGTTGCTAGCGGTCTTCCCGCTTAGCAAATTGACACTCGCACACGCAACTTTCATTCGCCACCCCCCCAACAACTTTCGTTCGCCGCCATTCAGAGATCATATTACACCTGCACTCCACTCAGTGCACTGGTTACCTGTCAGCTTTAGGATAGATTTTAAGGTTCTAGTCATGGTTTTTAAATGTCTTCATGGTCTTGCCCCTCTTTACCTGAGTGAAATGATGATTAGATATGTTCCAGTCAGGTCTCTGAGGTCTTCAAACAGTAATCTACTGGTGATTCCTAAAAGCCGATTAAAGATTGGCGAGGGTGCTTTTAGCCACTATGGCCCAAAGCTCTGGAATTCTCTTCCTGAAGAGCTCAGAGGCATTTCATCCCTGAATAGTTTCAAGAACTATTCTTAACTAGTTAAGAAACTCTAGTCTATTATTTTATAATTTGTCACTTTATTTAATTATTTCTTTTTATCTTTAATTTTAATATTTTATTTTTATCTTCTTATATTTACTTCCTCTTTAGATCTGCTTTTAGTTAAACTTTGTCTCTCTCCTCAGCAGAAACTTATTGCAGAGGTTGTGACTTCTCTCCTGGTACGTGTATACACAGGCGACGCCAGACACAGTTCATGGGGAACTGTCAGGATCAGGGGATCTAACTCGACAAGAGTCCAGAGGTTTGGTGGTTGAACTCCATGGGGGGGTATACAGGTGGCACCATTGGTGGTTACCAGGCAGGGTAACCGAGTGATTGGGAGTTTCACCCTCGGCTGGGAGTCGAGCACCAGGTGGCCGTGCATAACTGTGGGCCGACGAGCACACAGTTCGCATAAAACCAGTGAGAGTGAAGGTCGCGCTCTGTGTGAGTGTTTGTTGTTCTAGAGAGCGTGGGTGAGCTAAATCTGTTGTAATTATCTTAATAGTTTTATTTACTTTCCTTTTTTATTATATTGTTTACTTTACTTTTTTACATTTTATGTTATTTTACTTTAATTTCTTCTAACATTTCCTTTTTGTCTTCTCCTTTTTATGTTTCTTTTATTTATACTGTAAAGCACTTTGAGTTGCATGTATGTATGAAAGGTGCTATACAAATAAGGATTATTATTATTATTATAATTATTTAACACGTCCGGACTGGACCGGCACCCCGAGCGAGCCGAGTCCCGGTCCCCTGGGGATGGCGGTGTGCGCAGGGGGAAGCCGGGTGAGCAGGCAGGACGTACTGGTTCTGGAGGTGCGTGCTGCTGACGAGGTTCTGCTCGTATCGCTGGCGGGCCGCGTTTCCGCCGAAGCCCAGGAAGGTGGAGACGTAGACGCGGTACACGTGCTCCGTGCGGTGCGCATCACAGCCCAGGTTGAACTCGGCCAGCAAGTTCTTGGCCACCTCCTCCTGTAGCGCGTGAGCACGCGCACACACACACACACACACACACACACACACACACACACACATTTTGTTTCATTTTGTTACATAAAAATGCACCCAAAAAACCAAACCCGCGTTAAACTCGTGTTAATATGAATGCACAGAACCAGCCATCAGTATTAAAAGCTGAAGTTAAAAGCAGCACACACACACACACACACACACACACACACACACACCACAGAACTTTATTAAGCCATTGCAATTTTTAAAACCCATGAAGCATTAACAGTGAACTAAATTCACCTTAATTTAGTAAATTCACCTTACCCTTCATTCAGTTAGAGAAACACCCACACACACACACAGAAAGAAAATGAACAATCTGCTCTGAAAAAAAGTTTTGTAAATGCCAGACTGTTAGTGTAAGATTGTGTGTGTGTGTGTGTGTGTGTGTGTCCACCCATGTGTGCAGTGAATGAAACTGAAGCAAAAGTTCTGGAACTAAGGCCTGAAACTTCACCCATGAACCACTGCAGACACTGTGCACGCACTGCAACACCAATCTGCCTTTCCCGGGCTGCCCACACAAACGGGCCAGCGTGCAGGCCCGGCTTAACTCGAAGCCTGTCGTCTACGGGCCGTCTCACAGGGACGGGCGAGCCAACAGAAGCAGGCACTCGAGAGGCGAGAGGAAGAGGCGTGAAACACCAACCCCAAGCATGTCGGCTTTTAAAAAATGGAAACTGTTGTAGATAATAACCTGTTGTGGAGAAGCAAAGCTTACAGTTTTGGGCACTTCGTACGCTATCTGCGTGGAGACTCCGCCCATGTCCAGCACGCCGGCCGTACGCCGACGCACCAGCGTCTCCTGCTGGTCGCCGCCGGGAACTTGCACCTCCACGACGGCCTCGTGATCTACGAAGACGGCAGAGTGTAGCGTGTCATAAGCGGAAGGGCACGAATCGACCAATTGAAACGATGGAAGGTGATGATGTCACAATGCATAATCAGACAGACAACATACACATCAACATGACAGAGGCCACATACTGGGAGCATCGGAGATCGGCAATGACAAAAAGGAATGTGGCCAATCAAATACAGCGAGGCTTTCCTGAAGACCAATGGGCGCGTGCGACTATGACAACCATGTCGTTAAGCACGTGCTCTGGACGCGTCCTGGCTTCGTTCCGAATGCTGCTCTGCCATGATTAACACGCCACAGGCAGTACTGCTCTGAACACTCCAGCAGTCAGAGTCCAGGTTCAGTGCTACAGTGAGCTAAGCGGAGTCCTAGCTCAAGGGTTTTAAGCTCTACACCCCTGGCTGTGCCAATCAAGGGTCCCCTGCTACCACAACACACGATCCAGTTCAGCTAATAACCTCATTGTCTAGAACATTCATGAACTGATTAGAGGTGTGTCATCAGCAAGAGCCACCGTACTCAACACATGGGAGCAAATTAAGCTATATTAAGCTCATGTGCAAGTTTGTATTTTAAAAGGCAGTTTCTTAAATAAGAAGAGTGGGGTTTGCAATAAAGTCAATCATTCTCAAAGCCTCCTCTGGCTTTCAGTAACAGTTTAACAGATTCACAGAACCTTTCGCATGACATTACAGACAAGCAAAGATAAAGCTCAAATTTTCCTTTCCTTTCATAAAGATTAAGCCTGACCCATGAGAAAGGGACCAGCTGGGAACCGTGGCCTTGGGTCTTCACCCCTCCCTCGCATCCCAGACCCCGCCCCATGTCAAAGACCCCGCCTCATTTTCAATGTCACAGTTAACGACAACTCAGTCCAAGCACATTGAGAACACCCCTTCAGACCAGCAGGCAGTGCAGCACTGTCCCCTGCAAACTCAGTATCACCGTACCTGTCCCCAACTATGAGCAAAAGAACTCACCGTCCTCGACGTGGTTAAACCTTCCCAGCACAAAGTTAATTCCGATCCACGCGTACACACCTGTAAAAGTGAGACGAGAGTGACATCAGCACCTCCGGAAGAGTGTCCATAGCAACAGTGACCGCAGCAACAGTGACCGCAGTCTGTCTCACCCTCTTGTTTCCCTGAAATGACCTCCACGTGCGAATCGGAGAAGAGAAAGTTGAAATTCACAGGAATGTCAGTCCTCAGGTCCTCCAGCAGAGCCTCTTGCTGGCTGGGAACGAGAACAAGGCATGAAGCGATGAGTCCAGTTCTGGGGTCACGCTGCCCAGCTGCGTGTGATGGTGGCGGGGCGGTACCTCTCCGGCAGGACCCTCATGCCCGCGGTGCACAGTATGTACAGTGGAGTCTCCTGGTGTTTGGCCTTGGGCACATGTTCGGCAGCAAAGCTGAGCAGAGGGTACATGTAGTCACTGGCCTTCCCTGGGGTGGTTGCATATTCAGAGATCCCTGGACACACACACACACACACACACACACACACACACATTACATCTCGGCCTATCATCCCGCTCACCGTAAC
This sequence comes from Brachyhypopomus gauderio, assembly GCF_052324685.1. Lineage (NCBI taxonomy): Eukaryota > Metazoa > Chordata > Actinopteri > Gymnotiformes > Hypopomidae > Brachyhypopomus > Brachyhypopomus gauderio. Next base: position 1,260,781 of record NW_027506895.1, read on the forward strand.
TTTCACTCGAGGAATCGCTGCGTGTTCTAACTTTTGCCACAACAATCCAGTGCTCCGTGTCCCTGCTCCGGTACCGCGGCCCCCCCGGGTCTCACCTGGTTTGATCTTCATGACCACGGGCTTGCGGTGCTGGTCCCTCATCTGGCGGATGTCGAGCAGGTCGTGGGGGTCGCCGTTGTGCCGCGGCCAGGTGTAGACGAAGACGCGCGAGCCACTGCTCCCGCAGTCCACCACCACGCCGTAGTTCAGGTTGGGGTTGCTGGTGTCCGTGGCCTCCACGTCCGTCACCCGCACCAAGTGCCTGGAAGAGAGGAGGACGATGAAGATCGCGAAACGGAGACATCTCTGAGAAAGAAACTACACTGCTAAAGTGGAGCACGTTTCCTCCACCAACGTCTCCTAATCAAGTCCGTTCAGCAATGCCAACCTGTGGTAGTTCTTGTCCTCTCCGATCCAGATGTCCTGGCCCGCCCCGGAGAGCAGCAGCAGGTAGACGAGGCCCAGCAGCGCGGCCACCAGCCCCAGCAGGAGCAGCTGTCTGACGGAGGGCAGCGTGAGCCTCGGGAGCAGGGCTGGGGAGAGGCTGAAGTGCCATGATGCCGGGAACAGGCAGGAGATACTGATCCTGACAACACCACACACACACACACACACACACACAGCTGCTGTCAGACCACGGCCGAGTTTCTCAAGCACGACCCGTCCGAGGAACCTGGTAAACGGTCCCAAAAAAACAGAACGCATCGGACACACCAACTACCTCATGCATTAACTGATACTACAACCTTTGAGACCTGGTTTGATGCGTGTTTAAAAGTGAGAAGCGTATCGTTAAAGCACAGACGGGTCTCACCTCCCCATGGCGCCTATGGGGTCTGATGGTAGGCAGTCAGGAACTGGGAGTCTTCACACCGTTAACGATACCCGCTCCTCTGGGCAGTGTTCATTATGGACCTCATGGTCAGCCTGGGCACAAGCAGATCACACTAATGACACGGTACCCTGAACCTGTACCTGCGATGATGATGATGACACGTATAAGGGGGACGTGGCACAGCCCGCCGCCCACATCATGTTCTCAACACGGAAGAGCGCTTCACAAGGTGTTCACTCAGGCCACAAACGCACCGCACCAGCCCGCTAACAGGCCAGGCGTCTCCGCAACCACACCAAACACCCAAACCACATTATTAACCTACCTAAACCAGGAGCATGGCTCGGTTCGGCCCAAACAGGGAGGTGACCGGCCCACTAGCGCCCGTGCTAACAGCCCGTTAGCCAGCTAGCATACCCGCCCCGTTAGCCTCTAGCTAGCGGAACCAGCCGGCGGCTGAGGTAACTCGCCGAATAACTTTATTGGTATTTCACCACTTCTGGTTCACTAAATAAACTCAAAAGAAACGCAGTGGTGTGGTACCCGGTGAGAAACCACCGTTGGTAAAGTTAGTGGTCTAAACGCGACCCGGTTGGTCCGGTCGTCAACGGCGCCAGTGCCGCTCAACCGCCGCTACGCTGGCGACTCGAGGAGGACGCAGTGCGCATGCGCCGCTCTGTGACAACGTTAATGTAGCTTTGCTACAGAAATAAGGGCCGTCTTATATTTGAAGCTCGTTAGCTTTGCGCAGTTAAAAGCACCAATATAACATCATAAACGAGGAAAAATAACTTGGTATACTAAAACGTTTTTAGAAAACTTTAATGTATATTTTGTGCCAAGAGAGGTTGACATTTTGGCTTAATATCTGTTGAAAATGAGGATACTGGGCAAACATTCAATCAGACAAACATTCCCAACTCTCACTTTTTTACACTAGGAATCTGATTCCTGTCTCTCGGTGCCACACACACATAATCACAATGAACATAAGTATAACTGGTTCAACTTCAAATGTAACATTTTAAATATTATGTCTTTTTTATTAGAATACTACATTTTACTCAAAAGTCACTCTTAAAACTTTCTTTAAAATGAGAATCAAACATGCCATTTCGAACATGAACAAAGACTTCCGATGCTCTAGGCTACAGGACGGCCTCCCCTGGACGGCGGTGAGCCCGACCGCTCAGCTGACCTCTCCCACAGCGGCCGCAGCCCTCAGCTTGCACTGAAAAAAAGGTGAAAGGTTACAAGAACACGTTCATGAGCCTGGCACAGCAAAAAAAATGGTGCAGGTTTTTAGTTCTCAACGGCAGATCGTTATCTGATCCTATTAAGCCTGGTCAGGTGTTCTAAGGAGATGTGCATGGTGGCTAAATCAGCGGCGGTAAGAAAACACAGTGAGAAAGCATGACCGCGAGCAGCGAACCGTGTGCGGACGCCGTTAGTAAGAGACAAAGCCGAGTAAGACGCGGACACCCACAGGCTGAGTCGGCCCAGCTCCCGGTCCAGCTCCTCATCACTGATGCTCGTGGCGGGCACGGAGGGCAGGGCGTGGAAGAAAGCGTCGTCCAGGACACCCGTCTCCTTCGCCGGGATGGGTTGGGTCGGCACCTCGGGCAGCGTGAGGCTCGTGTTCGGAGCGCCGTCCTCCAGGAGAGACTTCAACTCCTCCTCCAGCTCATCACACTCTCCATCAGCTAGACAACGCAACAACACCAGCGCAAATAACCCTCCTGGGCTACTCTTAACATTAAGCTGAATACCATTTCCTGTTATTTTCAGGATTGGATCTGCGATAAAAATGCGTGACGTTTGCCACGAGCGTGAAGTCAACACACCTGAATCCAGAGCGCCACCAGCGAGAGTGCGGGTGACTTCATCCTGTGTATCGCACAGCTAAGAGAGAGAGAGGAATCGTAAAGTCACAGTGTGTTCTGGGACATTGCAAAACTATGCATAACAATAACACGCGCATAAATGAAAGAGAATGTTAAAAACCTCCTGAATCTGATCAACCAGGTTCTCGGCGCGCTCCACCGTCACGCCCTTCAGTGAAATCCTCAGGGCTGCTACACCCGCCTGATACGCCTGCATCACCTACAACACACCCACCCACTTCAGTAAAGTTATTGAAAGGCTGGCATCAACCAGCAGCCACTTGGCCAACTTCCTCTCATCTTGGACAGCCTGCCAGTCTGCATGTGTGTCTCACCAGCCGGTCAGTCTGCGAACTCGCTATCCTGTCCAGGATTCCCTTGACGGTCTCGAGCTGAGCGTACAGGCGGTCTGCTTTCTTCTCCACGTGCTTCCGACCCCTCAGACACCTGAGAGCCTGACCGGGATACAAGAGGATGATGGGTAGGCGAGACGATCGTGCGGAAAAAGCTTCGTTCATCATTAACCAATCAGAAACGACACCACAAAATCACACCTGTGTCTTCTTTCCCTCCTTTAGCAGAGCTTTAGCTTGCTCTTTACATCTGGACACAAAAGAAATATTAGAAATCTTTACATAATCATATAAATATATGCTGTAGAGATGGTTCTTTTGCAGATCCACAAACTCACTTCTCTGCTTCTTGTCCCAAGGCCTCCACTCTCTCCTCCAGGAGCTTCTCACTGCGCTGGAGCTGGTAGATCCCCAGATCCACCTCCGTGACCGGAGACACGCGCCCCTGCCCCGCCTGACTGAACTTCACCAGCTGCCCGGATACAAGCACAGAGGGATCGGAGTTAACGACCAATCAAAATTCAGGATCGCAGTTCACGACCAATCAAAATTCGTAAGAGCGCTGAGCAACAGCTGTCAGGGAAATGTCATATAAGATCACATAAGAACATTATGATTTAGTACATTAGCAGAAATACTGTGAATAGTTGATCAGTGATTCAGTTCAGTGATTCATTTGTAATCGTGTCCTTGTTTGTGTGTAACTGGCGTCAGGAGAATGTGTAGACAGACAGTACTATGTTATCTCTGTCATCCCTCTGACCATCAGCTCTTTCTGTATTCAGCTAAAAACAGGAAAGCTCCATATTAGGAGGAATGCATATGTGAGACAAAAACTGTCTACTGTGCACCCCCCCCCCCTCAGTTTCTCAGTGTGCCCAAATGTACTGTAAACATGTGATAACAACAGAATAAAGGAGACTGGACTGCCCTCTCTCCTCAGAGTTCTTGTTCTAGACGAGACTCTCATGCTTTTTTTACTTTTGTAATAAAACTCTTTTAACCACGTCCGAGTCCTCATCTAATTTCAGGAAATTTCCACGACACAGCAAAAACAAGGAGCACAAGATAACGTGGCAACACTGTACGCACTGGAGATCAAATGCAGCCGAGGCACATAAAGGTGATGCGTTTTGACCCAGTGGAGCGTAAACGTGGGGGGACCGGTCACCTCACGTGCTCCCACGTCTCACACTCACGCCTCAAACGTACCTTTTCGCCCTCGTGGAGCGAAACGGTGACGTATTTCTCCCTCTGCAGCTGCAGCAGAGCCAGACACAGCGTGGTCTCGTCTGGGCAGATATGAGAAGCCAGAGTTCGCATCTCCTGGAATGACAGCAGAGAGCGGCCCACGAGCGGAGAACTCCGGTACGCTGCCAACAGGGTGGCAGCCTTCTCCTACACCACATACCGAAAATTAACTTGACGTGTAGGGGGTTAGTTCCTTAAATAACAGTGTTAATAAATAACTCCAACTACATAGACAAGCAGGCCCAAAATGTTAGAGGCTTACTTTGACCAGTTCGATCACGACAAAAGACTCTTCAAGTGGAACTCTCCCGCTGCCCAGCAGAGCGGACAGCGTCCATTTCAGAGGTCGGACCAACAAGAGTCCCACACCCCAAGACAACCAGCCAGAATCCACGTTAGCAGCAAAGTCCGATTCTTTCTGCACTTTTCCACTCCTGGAAATGAACAAACGGGCCAATTGGTCAATCAGCTAATTTGACTGACAGAGAACAATGAAATGCAAATGATGATCCACTCATGTGAGGAGCAAAACACTTAGGAAGGATAAGGTGGATACTTCTTGAGATCCACTATTTGAAGAACTGAGAGAGAGAGAGAGAGAGAGAGAGAGAGAGAGAGAGAGAGAGAGAGAGAGAGAGAGAGACCCCCGTTATTCTTTATTAGATGAAGAGGTGGGGTGACCATGACAGGATACCTGATCATACACTGAATGACAGTAACCAGGCCCAGAGGAACGCTCCCCTTCCTCCGAAAGCTTTCATTCAAGTCCTGCAAGCTCACGGAGACGGATCCACGCCGTCTGCAGCTTTGGACGACCAGCGGGGTCCAGAAGTTAATTTTCCCGTCCCAGTCAGTCGGGTCGACCTCTCGGTTCTCTTTAAAGGCCGAGAAGAGGAAGGCCATGCGCTCATCATCCTCCCAGTCAGTGGGGAAGGCGCAGGGAGCAGCACCATCGCCCTGCTGCAGTGACACTGGCATCGCTACAAATACAGAACCTTTATGGGAGTTTATACTAAGCTTTTTGTCTTTAGACACCAAACCATCAGCAGTGATGGTTAAACCTCCAGGACGGTGATGGTTCTACAACATGGTGTCATGACTAGACGGTGTGTTCAGGCTCTCCTAGATCTGCACCACTGGACTGGAAGTACGCAGACCATCCGCAGGGACCTTACATAACCATCCGGAGAGCTTTACAGTGCAATACGAGGAAACAATTACATGAAACTGCGTTTAATTTGAAGCCACACTGGATGATCCTGCGGAACGATACTTTAAACGCCCGTGTGGTGTTATGATCGCCTAGTTATGATCTATAAGAGAGTCAGACTGTAGCTCAGCACACACTCCAGTTACGCCATGACGGAGACTCCTCTTGGCGTGTCCAGTTAGACGTGGTGCCAAACTTCGTCGTGCTGATTAGATCCCTATAAAACAATCTTAATGTCCGTTTGCTTGAAACGAAAAAGCGAAACGAAAACCCCGTTATGATTTGTTTGTCATGACAGTCTCGAACAATCCGGAAGCATTTTTCTTCTTTTGGTACTAAACTGACCACCGCTGGCGACTTACTGCCACCTACCGGCGAGGAACACCAACGGGCGGATTATATTGGATTACTTTGAATACAGATTATTTTTATCAAGACGTCACTGTTGTTGTGTTTTGGGTCTTAAGATAAAATAATTATTTTACAAATATTTGACATGTACATGTACTTCATATGAGATTTGAAATTAAAATGCCTCGCAGAAGGGCAGCTTTATTTCAAGCATGGACGTAAGTTCAAAAGTGGGGGGGACATGGATTCGTCGCTATATAAATATTTGGTTTTAACCGTAAAAACTGGAGGGGACTTTTGAAAAAGTGGGGGGGGGGGGGGGGGGGGGGGACATGTCCCCCCCAATTACGTCCATGATTTCAAGATATATTTACATCTGAAGCTCCTTCTACTCGTTAGTTGATCTATTTAAAATCATTAAATGTTTTTGCGCCACCATGTGGCCAAATACGTTTTGCAGAAGACAACTATGAGAAACATGGACCATTTTGCAAGATGATGATCTCCTTAGCGTCTGACTCTAAGAATCTTCTAATTTGTTTAGTGTGTTTCTACCACAGACTATAATATGTTTAATTAATCTATAATCAGTCAGTTTCTCAAAATGCTACTACTACTATTACTATCACTTCTAATATTAATAACAACAGTTTATTCCATTCATCCCATTGATATAATGTTAATGTCCTCCCATTCTCAGTGTTATTCCTGAGCAAGGGGTTCGCTGTTATGAGTAGATGACAAAGCATTTTTGTAAGTAATTCTCAATAAGAGAATTACGAGTAAATGCAACGAGTTCATGACTCAATTGTAAAACACAGCAAAATAAAGAAGTAATTGAATCACTCTGATTCAAGATGTCAGCATTTACCCAGAGCAACATACTATTTATGTGTACAAACCAAATGGGGTTGCCTGGGAAACCCATGACCTTGGTGTTGGTGTTGTGAATGTTTTGGTCTTCCTTCTCTCTTTCTCAGGTGAAGTTTGTAAGAAAAGCAGACAGAGCTTCTCCAGTCCAAACCAGTGTGAACATGTCAGTTCAGGACGTGAACATGTCAGTTCAGGACGTGAACATGTCAGTTCAGGACGTGAACATGCAGGTTCAAGGTCAGAGGTGTCAATTCCAGGTTCAGAAAGTAAAAGTCCTCACCAGGATTGAGCAAAATCCTGGTGAGGACTTTTACTTTCTGAACCTGGAATTGACACCTCTGTCAGGGTGTGAACATGTCACTTCAGAGTGTTAACATGTCAGTCACCTCATAACTCACTCCTGTCACCCAAACCCTGTGCACAGGGCTGAAAGAATACTCTCCCTAAGCCAGTAAAGAAATACTTCAACTTTGAGTAGCAAAGAAAGAATCATAAGGACCAAAATAATCAATTTGATATATATTTTTGCACCAAAGACATAAACATGATGCAACATATCCCAACAGAAGTATCGTGAACATATTTAAATGAATGTTAAATGTTATGAATATGTTCATGAAATGTCATGTTAGTCTTGGTTCCTCTGAAGTTTAAATTGTCATGCTCAGTCAAAGATACAGGCACAAAACATGTGACCTTAAAGCATTTTCAGACAACACATTGATGCAAGTATACAGCAACAAGTTGGAATTTTGCAACGCAACACTATATTAGTGTGGTGTACAAGGATTTTTGTGGGGGATTTTTCTGTATTGACTGATCATAATTAACTATGTTTTAAAGCTACTGTAAATGACTTAAGGTTCTTCTTAACTCTCCAAACATGTGTCCAAAGCCCCTCTCTCTAAAGACATGCAGGCTTGGCTTACCTCTCTATGCACTGCATGCACACAATATATTGGACATGCGGCGAGATCCGCCTCCACGCAGACTGCTTTCCTGATTGGTTAATACAGCCAGACGGTGTTTTTAGCTGCTTATTACAAAACCCAGGACAGTCATGGAGACTGTTTTTTCACTCAGAGCATAAATTTTAGTAATTGTTGTGAAGATGGATTAGATTAAGTAAAAAAAAAGACATACATTGTCTTTTAAGGGGATGTAGTTATTACTAAGGAATCTATACTGAGAAAGGCAATAAGCAAAGCTTGGTTTCTAGAACAGTCTAGGGCAAGAGGTGCACAGAAAACCTTCATGCATTTCAGCAGCTGTGGTGCAGAGTACAACCCCCCCATCCTTATATCTCTGCACGGCTCATAATTCTGAACATTCACATTACACTAACACCTGGTAATCTGTACGAAAAGGATTAGGTTATCAGACAGAAAATGGTACAGTTCTGAACTATGAGTCAACAGAGTACTCACAAAGTAATAATGTTATGAAGCAATACATCTGAGTGGTATATACAGTTGTGATCAAATTTATTCAACCCCCAATGCTGCGAAGGGTTTTATGGAATTCAGTGCACATTTGTAATTGTGTTCATAATGAAATCTTACAAGGACTTGTTAAAGAACTAAATGCAACTAAGATAGCATAAATTTTTTTTGTCATAAAGTATTAAATGGCCTTTTTGTGATTTCTTCATTGACACAATTATTCAACCCCTTTACGACTACCACTCCTAAGAACAGAGGTTCATTCCAGTGTTTTCCATCAGGTATTGAAAACATCTGTGGATGTCAACGAGCAGCAATCAAGCATGATAAGCACCAATTAGGCAGATTTAAAAGGACTGTGATACTCAGCTCCTTCTAGACATCTACTGGTGTGTTTCCAAGCATGGTGAAGGCAAGAGAATGGTCCCAGAAGACAAGAGAAGAGGTTATTGCTCTTCACAAGAATGGCAATGGATATAAAAAGATTGCGAAGTTGTTAAATATTCCAAGAGACACTATCGGAAGTATCATTCGCAAGTTCAAGTTAAAGGGCACAGTGGAAACGTTACCTGGTCGTGGCAGAAAGAAGATCCTGACCGCGACTGCTGTGCGCTACCTGAAGCGTAATGTGGAGAAAAATCCCCGCGTGACTGCTAAGGAACTGAAAAAAGACCTGTCAGATGTGGGCACTGAAGTTTCAGCTCAGACAATAAGGCGCGCACTGCATAACGAAGACCTCCATGCCAGAACGCCCAGACGCACCCCCTTGCTGACTCCAAAGAACAAGAAAAGTCGACTGCAGTATGCCAAAAGTCATGTGGACAAGCCACAAAGGTTTTGGAACAGTGTACTGTGGTCAGATGAAACTAAATTAGAACTGTTTGGGACAATGGACCAGCGCTATGTTTGGAGAAGGAAGAACCAGGCTTATGAACAAAAGAACACCTTGCCTACTGTGAAGCATGGCAGGGGGTCAATTATGCTTTGGGGCTGTTTTGCTTCTAATGGTACAGGAAAGCTTCAATGTGTGCAGGGTACCATGAATTCCCTTCAGTACCAGGAGATCTTGGAGGAAAATGTGATGGAGTCAGTCACAAACCTGCGGCTTGGGAGACGTTGGACCTTCCAACAGGACAATGATCCGAAGCACACATCCAAGTCCACTAGAGCATGGTTGAACATGAAAGGCTGGAACATTCTAGAGTGGCCATCGCAATCACCAGACTTAAATCCAATTGAGAACCTCTGGTGGGACCTAAAGAAGGCAGTTGCAGTGCGCAAGCCTAAGAATGTGACTGAACTGGAGGCTTTTGCCCATGAAGAATGGGCTAAGATACCCATAGGTCGCTGCAAGACACTTGTGTCAAGCTATGCTTCACGCTTGAAAGCTGTCATAACTGGAAAAGGATGTTGTACTAAGTACTAAAAAATAATGTCACTAGGGGGTTGAATAAAACTGATAATGATGTGAGCACAGTAAAGACATTTGTGGTTATTCCATCATAAATATTATGTTATGTTTGTCTAATTTATAAGTGCCTCTTTGATATAATTGTAAATAAGATGACTGAAATGATCAAAATCAATGTAAAACTGGCCAAAACACTTTATTTCAGTGGGGGTTGAATAAATTTGATCACAACTGTAGTTGTTATTGACAGCATGTGACTATCATGGTCAGTGGTGAACAATCGTAGTCTGTAGTTCCTGGACACTGACTCTGTTTGCAGTAATCGTTGATGACGTATGTAGGGTTTGTTTTATGGGGCCATGGGGAGATACATATACACGCAGCCTTGCGTTTCTATTCGTTTACGAGCTCAGGTCCAGAACAGATTTGTCCACTACAGTGAAAGTGCGTTTGTGAAAGGCAGGGAGGGGCCTGGCAGCGTGTCAGGAGGGATTTTCATGAGATTAAAACGAGAATCGAATGGACCGAAATAGACCTGAAGTCAGTACATCGGCACACAGCAGGATTTACAGCCCGTGGTCCCACGGACTCCCCGAGGCTGAAGCGTGGCCCTTGAAGCGTGGCCCCTGAAGCAAAGAAGCAGACGCTGTCTACTTGGCGCTGAGGTCCACCACCAGGTGCTGGTAGGCCACGGTCTTCCCTTTAAAGCTAGCCGCGAGCAGGATGTCCTTGTTGTCGACGGACACCAGGCTGAAGCCCCGGGGCGCTAGCATGTTGAGCTCCTGGAAGGGCTGGAATCGCTGCGTGAGCTCGTCCCACAGGTAGACGCGGGAGAAGGAGTAGTCGCTCCCCAGGAGCAGGTACTGCCTGACGCCCACCGCGAACGGGTACACCGCCATGGTCCCGCGGGACGGCAGCGCCTGCATCTCCACGAACCGCTGGCCCTCCCAGCGCACGATCTTGGTGTCCCCGATGAAGCGCGTCAGGCAGAGGTACAGCGACTTGCGCACCCAGAAGTGCTCCACCGTCTGCACGTCGGCCGTGTCGCTCAGCTGCGAGTGGTAGGCGAACTGGCGCAGGCCGCGGTTCCACTGGTACACCACCGGGGGCTGCGTGGCGCTGGACAGGATCAGCCGGGGCTTGTCCTCCACCACCAGGAACTCCACGTGCGTGTCGCGGTGCCACGGGTGGAGGGACTGGTGGGAATAGAAGCCGTTGCTATTCCAGTGGTAGATGCTGGTGGAGCCCGCTTTGGAGCTGTCCACCACCACGAAGTACCAGTCGCCTTCGATCTGGAAGGTCTCGATGAAGTTGGGTTTGCGGACGCGGGTGGTGTCGATGTCTTGGATCTTGACGAACCGCAATGGACCCTCCTCCCACCTGCACAGCACAGAGGGACGAGGACGACACGGACGACCAGCGGCATAACAAAAACAGATTCATGAGCATACTGAAATTATACTAGATCTCCTAAGTATGGTAATTATGTGGCTAATGTTAGCTAAGTTAGCCTCCTACTAAATTCTGGTACTGAGGACTAAACACAAATTTGAGGCAGTTCTGTGTTTTTCAGGCACTGGAAATATACAGCTTTGCAAACATTATGCTGGATTGTAGACAGTATTTGTAAAATTATTAGCAAATCTGCTATTTTATTCAAATGCTACTTAGCTAAGATGTGTAATATCACTGTGGTCTCACTTGTATATATGGGATCCTCCAAACAGTTGGGCTACCACCATATAGAGAGTATTGTTGATAACCACAGGTTTGCAATACACCGCAGAGCGAGCTAGGAAAAAACATGATCACACACACACACACACACACACACACACACACACACACACACACACACACACACACACACACACACACACACAAACATTTAAAATTTAGATTCACTTGGTCTCAAATGTGTTTTGAAGAGAAAACGTTCATGAAGCTCATTGATCATTGATTCCACCAGTCTTCATACATTTGTGTAATCTAGTTTTGTTATAAAGCCATTCTTCATACATTGGTTACATTTGTGTAATCAGGTTTTCTAATATCTCCATGCTGCCAGTTTCTTGTCTTCATCCCTCCTCTTCCTCCTCCTCCTCCTCCTCCTCCTCCAGGTGAATTCCTTCAGAAGCAGCTTGTCTCGATTAAGCACTGTCATGTTTTTAGCTGTGCCAGCACAGACACTGACAGCAGGAGTCAGACGAGCTCTTACGGCTACACTGTTAGTGGACTGATTGATTTAGAGTGGACCGATCTCACGGAACACCTTCTATCACACCCAGGGGGTTGTGGGGGATGAAGTCCTCTATGTTTCGGACTCGGGTCTTTTCCTGTTTTAGCTGTACCATTTATACCCTGAGAATATATCTGAGTTCTGTTCATTGAACAGCTGACAAAAACTCACATCGTATAGGGAGAAAAAGAGGAAAGGTTTCTTACATGTGATGTTGTAATGAGTTCTGAAGAGCATGTTCACATGGTCCCAGATGAAGACCGTGCAGATCCCGGTGTTCGGCTGAGCGAACACCACGTACTGGTCGTCGTTAAACTCGTACGACTCCACGGACAGAGACTGGAAGGGGTACGTCTCGTACACTGCGAAATCTGCACGAATCCCACAGTCATCAGCAGAGTGAGCACAAAGCCAAACACTTCAGCGCGATGCGGTCAGACAGCTGCAGTCTGACACTCAGGGCCCGACCGCAGCGTCTGCAAAACCCAAACGCAGGGCTGTGCTGCTTGGGTCAGCACACCGGTCTGGGGTTAAAATTCTCAATTAACGTTTAGCCTTGTTTTAGTTTAACAGAGAACGTACAGAAGCTTGTTGGATTTCCTGACACTACAGGGCCTAAATGCTACAGCTGGCCGCACCACTAGACGGACGCATCGTCCTGAAAAGACCCTTCTGGTCCTGCAGTACCTGCACTGATGCAGTTGAAGTCTCGCGGGGTGAGTTCCTGTATTCGCCGGCCGTGGAACTCGAAGGGACTGGCACAGTATATGGCCGGCACCGACGTGTTGGTCTTCTCCACCCAGTCCACGAGCCACTTAATCTTGCAGTCACAGCGGAAAGAGTTCCCTCGCAGGTCTCTGAGGGAACAGGCAACCTGCTTGTTCTATTTACTGAAATCTAAACTTGTAGAGTTTGAAACGGGGCCTGGAACTGAAACGGGGCCTGGATAATCACTTCATTATGTTGACCTAATCAGCAGCGTATTGTTAGATATCGAGTCGACTGTATCTTGACATCCACCACAGACTGCTGCTACTACACTGAGGAGTCATGTGACCTAATGACCCCGAGTCCTGACCCCTGTAGGTGTCATTGTTTGTTGACCTGTTTAATGAGTGACCTGGTTTTCTCCAAAGAGCAGGTGTTTGATATTTTGAACACATTTATACTGCAAATACACCTGAAATGTTTTTTTTTTAACCTGTTTAAAATTTTTTAAATTGAAATGGGTCACAGGGAATATGGTTCATGCCATCAGTGAAATCAGCCTGTCGGTACCATAGAGCAGGTGTGTGTGAGTGATCACACAGCACTTGTTAGCAGCTGTGGGTTTGGGCAGGTTTGTGTGGAAGGTGTTTAGCATAGACTCACAGATCTGTGAGAATGTCCAGGTGCTTGAAGAGTTCTCTGGGTAAAACTTCAAGGTTGTTGTTGGACAAAGATCTACCAGAGCGAGGTAACACAGAAACTCCATGTTATAGTCACCGGCAGGATCACAACGATGATCACACATCTCAAACCTACTTACAGATAACACTCACAGCTACACAGTTACGCTGCACTTACAGATAACACTCACAATTACACAGTTACACTGCACTTACAGATTATATTCACAGCACACAGTCTAAATAAGTCAAGTAAATAAACAAAATAACTGAAATATATAAAGTATAGTACACAGAGTAACTTAATTATATAATATATAAACTCCAGTTCTATAATGATAATAATATGATCATAAGAAGCAAGAGGGGTACACACAGATGCGTTATTGACTTCAGACCTCTGAAAGTGTGTTTGGAGAGGGACTGGATGTCATTATTTTCAATGAACCTGTAGGCAGAAGAAGAAAGATTGAATTAAGGCAGGAGACGGCACCAAGCAGCCAGCCGGGTCACCCTTCCTCTTACGCTCAGTCCAGCAATTAAACAGGTTCAGGAGAGAACCCCCCCCACCCCTTTCTTTCTCCATCTCTTATTTACTAGTAAACAGAATGGATGAAGAGGCCCCCCCCTCTCTGATGGATTCATGAGTCACCATCCCATGGAATTGAATTAGCCGTCCTAATAGATTTGAGGCTCTGCACATCTGCCCCACCCCCACGGCCGCGCTGGCTCATATTCATCTAGCTAATCCTTTTAGCGTAATGATATTGAAGTCGATTCCGTTTTCTCATCTCCACTCTCTCACTCCGTTTCTCACTCCAGGAGCCCCTCTACCTTCGCGTCGGGACTGCACAGGACTGAAACGCTCCCTGAATCTTAAGTCGGTCGTAATAAGACGCATAAGAGGTTGGGTGGAGGGGGGCGGGGCCACACACGAGACCCGAGTGAAATCAGCCACCATCAACCTAAGTAGTATTCAAAAGAAGGCTATATATATATATATATATATATATATATATATATATATATATATACTTATTTTATTTCTCATCAATCTACAGAAACACTCCACAATGACAAAGCAAAAAAAAGTAAAAAAAAAAACAAAATATTTCCATTTACATAAGCATTCTGACCTTTCATATAAGTCATACTTTAACGAGGACTTGGCCACAGCGACGCCCTCTTCTTGGGGAGGGGCCTACTGGCACTGCCATCTGTTGGCCCCTTCTCTCCTCTTTCTTGGCAGAATCATACAAGCTCAGTCAGGCTGGGTGTGGAGCATCTCAACACTGCCATTTTCAGCTCTCTCCAGACATGTTCTGTTGGGTTCAGGTCCCCGTTTGGAACGGGCCACCTCCACAGAGTTGTCCTGGCGACACGTCTTTGTTTTCTTGGTGGTATGTTTTGGGTTGTTGAGTTTTTAAATGTAAAGAGCCACCCTGAGATCTCGGAGATGTTGGCTCGTGCTGGTTTTTACCTATAGCTGCTCTTTCCATCCTGACTAGTCTCCACTTTCTACTATAGGCATGGTTAACGAGGTTTCTTCCATACGTTCTACTGGAAATAGTGTTTGCTTTCTCTGACCAGAGGAACTTGCGTCTCATGGTCTGAGAGTTGTTTACATGCCTGTTGACAAACTCCAAGGGAATTCTAATGTGCCATCTAGTGAGGAACGGCTTCTGTCCGGCCGCTCTACCGTAAAGGCCTGAGTAGACTGATGGTCATCCTGTGAGGTTCTCACATCTCCACAAAGGATCTCTGTCTCTCACAGAGATCACTGGGGTTATGTTATGTCATGGATTATGTCATTACTCAGTTTGGCTGGGCAGCCTGATCTGATCTGGGAAGATGTGATGGCTCCAAACTTCTCTCATTGGAGAGTGATGGAACATACATGCTGTTGGGCACTGTTCCTGAAATGTTCTCGGTTCCTTCCACAGATCTGTTCCTTGTTCCAGTGTCATGACAAAATGATCTATATATATAAAATTACAGCAATGCTTCATTGATTCGCTCCAAAGTGAAGGATTTAAAAACTGAAACTGTTGTGAAGTGGAGAAGTGTGTGTTTGTGTGTTTGAGAGACAGAGAGGTAAACAGAGAGAGAGAGAGAAGAGAGAGAGAGAGAGAGAGAGAGAGAGAGAGAGCCATGTGTACAGATTGAGAGTGTACTCAGCGTATTACAGCTCCTCTGTGTTCCTTAATCTGAATGAATGCAGCCTCAGCAGAACAGGAGAGCACATTACCGAGAACCTCCTCCCGTTGCCTCGGTAACATCATTAGCGTGTGATGGGGAGAAGTGGCCTCACATCAGAGCAGCCCCAACACGCCGGGCATCTATACTACACGTTAGAGCAGCCCCACCACGCCGGGCATCTAGACTACACATTAGAGCAGCCCTATCATGCTGGGCATCTAGACCACACGTTAGAGCAGCCCATCACACCAGGCATCTAGACAACATGTTAGAGCAGCCCCAACACGCTGGGCATCTAGACTACACGTTAGAGCAGCCCCAACACGCCAGGGATCTAGGCAACACGTTAGAGCAGCCCCAACACGCCAGGCATCTAGACCATACGGTAGTGCAGCCCAAACACGTGGGCATCTAGACTACACGTTAGAGCAGCCCCAACACACCAGGCATCTATACTACACGTTAGAGCAGCCCCAACACACCAGGCATCTAGACCACACGTTAGAGCAGCCCCAACACACCAGGCATCTATACTACACATTAGAGCAGCCCCAACACGCCGGGCATCTAGACCACACGTTAGAGCAGCCCCAACACACCAGGCATCTAGACCACACGTTAGAGCAGCCCCAACACACCAGGCATCTATACTACACATTAGAGCAGCCCCAACACGCCGGGCATCTAGACCACACGTTAGAGCAGCCCCAACACACCAGGCATCTAGACCACACGTTAGAGCAGCCCCAACACACCAGGCATCTATACTACACATTAGAGCAGCCCCAACACGCCGGGCATCTAGACCACACGTTAGAGCAGCCCCAACACACCAGGCATCTAGACCACACGTTAGAGCAGTGGTTCCCAAAGTGGGGGGCGCGGAGGTATTGCAGGGGGGGCGCGGAGGTTGTTGGAAGTAAAACATGCGCACGTCGGTGGTGTACTGTTTGAAATCGCTAACTACTAGCGATCGACCGCTATCGCGGCATCAACCCCCCCCCCCCCCCCCCCCCCCCCCCCCCCGCTCAACAACTTAAGATCCCCCCCCCGCTCAACAACTTACGAACGCCACCCCCCCCAGTGGCGATCATCAGTACAATAAGAGGCCACTGGGGGTTCTGAGAGCTAAAGAACCCAAACCCTCCCAGGTGTTTAATTTAATATGTCAGAACAAGGGCCTTTCAGCGGCCGTCCTGCTCCCAACGTCTGGCCTAAAGGTCTGGGCTTTCCGTCCCACACAGCGAGCAGCAGGTATGGAGGTTCAGAGTGCTGTTCTCCAGCGCTGAGGTAAATGGCCACCTCAGCAGTCCGACCGAACGCAGTAAAACCTCAGTGTGCCGGAGCGGAGAGGCACACAGATCGATAACTCTCTCCCAGAGCCACCGAACCTCATTTTTGACTTTCTTACTTTTCTGCTAAGCTATCAGGAAGCTAAAAGAAGTACTTAGATCAAGTAAACCCCTTGAATCGACTGACAAACTTGCAAATTGATCTAATTCGAAGTTGTGTTCAGTGCCTTTTGTCTCTGAGGCCGTGGAGGAAGTACTCACAGATACTGCAGGTGGGACAGGCCTCGAAAGGCATCGTCAGCAATCACAGAGAACGTGTTGGAGTTTAACAGACTAGGGGGGGACAGACAGACATCTGCAGGTTAGAATTCCTTTGTAGAATTCAAATACATTTGAAATACATCAGATGATGTTAAAACCTATATAAACATTATGAGGCATGTTGAATGATAATTAGAGACCCTCAGAAATAGGGTTACATGAGGCAGTAGAGAAGCACACACACCTCAACTGCTTAGTGCAGATGAGATCTGCAAATAAATAAATTATCATCCACTAGTTCATGACGTCTGGATAAAGCAAAGATAGTAACATGTAGGAACATATAGCCAGCTACTGGTTCTGCGACTCTATCAAGTATGTCACACATAAATAATAGATAAATTAAATTTAGCAATAGTCACTAACACAAAAGAATACTATGCACACACACAGATTTCTACTGTTAGTATTGCTTTCTCTCCTCCCCACACTCATCCTCTCTCACTCACACACACACACACACACACACACACACACACACACACACACACACTCTTCTCTCTCTCTCACACACACACACACACACACACACACACACACACACACACACACACACACACTCTTCTCTCTCACACACACACACACACACACACACACACACTCTTCTCTCACACACACACACACACACACACACACACACACACACACACACACACACACACACTCTTCTCTCTCTCACACACACACACACACACACACACACACACACACACACACACTCTTCTCTCTCACACACACACACACACACACACACACTCTTCTCTCTCTCTCACACACACACACACACACACACACACACACACACTCTTCTCACACACACACACACACACACACACACACACACACACACACACACACACACACACACACTCTTCTCTCTCTCACACACACACACACACACACACACACACACACACACACACACACACACACACACACACACACACACACACACACACACACACACACCAGGACAGATGAGCTATTGTTGAGTATGAGGACTGTGTAAGTGGGGATATCTGGCTGTGTGCACTACAACAAGTGATGCTGACCCTGTCACTGATACACACGGAACTGCACACTGTGTCTCATCCATAATAACACACACACACACACACACACACACACACACACACACACACACACACACACACACACACACACACACTTGTTGGTGAGGTACATGCGGGTCAAGGGCAAGGCGCGGTACTCACAGGAACTGCAGCAGGTGTAGGTGAGAGAACGCTCCCTCTGGGATCTCAGTGAAGGCAGCGTTCACCATCGTCCTATACAGCAAAACAGCAAGTGTTCTCAACGTCACCATCAGCAGACTCTCTGACCCTCACCCCATGAGCATAGGAATTCAGTTAAATATATATATATATAACTCTGTAATTGAAAGCTAAGAATATCACACGTTTGAAATCTGGGGGCAGCACAAGCTTGCACATTGTCCGCTGAGAAGCTGCACTGTTGGAATGAGGTGCTTTGGTGATCTACATATCGAACTGCTCTGCCCTGACACTCCCCGACCCCTGTACACGTCCCCCTGACCCCTGGACACGTCCCCCTGACCCCTGGACACGTCCCCCTGGCCCCTGGACACATCCCCCTGACTCCTGGACACGTCCCCCGGCCCCTGGACACGTCCCCCTGACCCCTGGACACGTCCCCCTGACCCCTGGACACGTCCCCCGGCCCCTGGACACGTCCCCCGACCCCTGGACATGTCCCCCGACCCCTGGACACGTCCCCCGGCCCCTGGACATGTCCCCCTGACCCCTGGACATGTCCCCCTGACCCCTGGACACGTCCCCCCGGCCCCTGGACATGTCCCCCCCGGCCCCTGGCCACGTCCCACAACCCCTGGACACATTCCCCCGAACCCCTGGACACGTCCCCCTGGCCCCTGGACACGTTTCCCCGACCCCTGAACAGGTCTCTGTCTGCATCCTCAAGCTTCCTCAATCTTTGAGAGACTGAGGACTCTCAAAAGTGGGACACTTGCTCTTTAACCCTTATAACCCTGCGTCTTTCCTGCGAGACAAACCGGACGTCTTCACCTCGTGAGTAAATGGCCACAAGTCATTATCGCTCAGCACTCTCTCTCTCTCTCAACTCACTCTATTCAACTCAGATTTTTGACTCTGAAAATGCCAAACATTTGCAGTGCAGTGTTCCAGATGCCTCATGAAATGCCTTCGTCTGTTATTTGATATCATATATACATAGAAACAGATGAGCCAGTGATAAAAGTATGTGCGAGCGTTCTCTTGATGCCAGTCCACATGAGCTCAGCTGGTTTGCAAGCCTGGTAAGCCTCAGGGGTTTCTGTTGCCCTTTGTCAGGAGGCTAAACACACACACACAGAACGAGAGAGAGAGAGACACTGGACCCTCTAATCTTTGACTACTCAGTCAAAGCTGACCTCATCCACCCAGTCTGTTTGAGGACACACAGCAGCGAGATGGAGGCTCCCGGAGTGACAGATTCTCCACCTTCTCTCACGTCAGTTCAATCAGCAAAAAACACCAAACACCAAAACACCAAACACCCAAAGCAGAAACCCATCCGCGGGCTTAAACGAACATTCGTGCTAGCATCTCAAACAAAGTAACGAAGTAGTAACAAAGTAACAGTGTCAGGTTATACAAACAGAAAATTAACTTTTTCTGTGGTCCGTGGAGTGTTAATCAATAAACTACAGAGGCCTGCTGAGGAGTTAGTCTTTCTGCTGATGAACCTGCTCTAGAATGTTCTGGACATTACCTAAATGTATTCACCTTTGGGAGACACAGTGAAGGACTTCAATCTGTTTGCATCGACCAAAATCTGATCTCTTTTCTGAATCTGCAACTGTTATGCAACACACACACACACATTTCTAAAGCAACCACACCATCCAGTCAGTTGACACATGACCTGCCCGTTCTAATAGCCAGCACTGGAGAACTTGCACACTGCATTAGAAATGATTGGTTTAAGCCTTTTAACATGCCTTCACAAACAAACAAACTGAGGTTACTTTTGAGACTGGAACTCTGAGCCAATTCTAGTCTGAGGCCCACCAATCAGGTACGAGTACACAGACGGAGAAACAGGCAGGCAGGCAGAGAGACAGGCAGGCAGAGAGACAGGACAACAAAGGCAGCACAGAATGTTGTTTGTGTACTCACAGCGAAATGATTCCTGGTGGGAAACTCTTGGGGATGGCTTTGGTGTCCACGCAGAACGCGCTGTCTTTAGTGCAGGAACAGGTGGCCGGGCAGCGGGGGATTTTCGGGGCGCGGCGCCCCTCTGCGGGACCCAGCACGCACAGCAGCAGCACCAGGCAGAGAGAGGTGGCCAACGGCAGCCTCCAAACCAGCCACGGAGGCACCGTCCTGGGCCTCGCTTCGGACATCTTCCCCCCCTGATCTTCTCTTCTGCAGGGTCTCTGGAGGAGGCGAACGCCGGGCCTCCTGGATGGAATGAGAATGAGATGTGCGGGAGGAGGAAAGAACTGAAGAGAAGAGGTAGAGAAGTGGTGCACTTTTCCAGCTGAAGTCAGCGTGGAGAGGCAGGGGAGTGCGTGCGGGAGGGAGAGTGCGAGAGAGGGAGGGAAAGAGAGAGGGAGGAAAAGAGAGCAAGAGACCGAGAGAGTGATGATATAAGAAAATGAGAGACACGCACACACAGATCAGCTAGAGAGGGCAAGTGCTTCTCCCTGCGTGCTGTGGGTGAGTGACTCGCGTGTGTGTGTGAGTGTGTGTGTGTGTGTGTGTGTGTGTGTGGGTGCGCACGCTCTGCAGCTCCACCAGATCTCACTCTTCTCATCCTCAGTGATGTAGCTATTGTAGCAGAGCCTGCAGGATGGTGGGAGCCAGATACTTCACGCCCACTCACACAGCCTCCGCGCCCTGCACACAGCAACGTCAGCACTGAATAATTAAGCAGAAGGGTTTCAGCAGCATCCCTGCTGGGTGTGTGTGTGTGTGTGTGTGTGTGTGTGTGTGTGTGTGTGTGTGTGTGTGTGTGTGTGTGTGTGTGTGTGTGTGTGTGTGTGTGTGTGTGTGTGTGTGTCTCAACAGCCAACAGTCTGCCACACTGCTTCAGGCTGCATCTTAGATAAGATGATTACGGCAGAACGAACGCTGTCCTGAACACACAGCACACACTTCAACCATCCACATATCCTGTGTGTTCGACTCCATCCAAACTTACTGGTCTGCAAGGAACTGGGAAATATATGTGGCCCTTTATTACTGATTCAGTCACTTATGTTGAGCCAATGTTTCTCAACTTCGTTGTGCTGCCTCTTGTTTGGTGAGCATAAATTAGTTGTTACTAATTTCATGACCTAACACAGGTGGTTAATGCGTTAGTGAATAGAATTACTCAATGGCCGTTCTCAGTATGTTCGTTTAACCTTACTGGATGCTGCTCTTAAGGTGCTACACGATTACGTCAGAAAACCGGCACCTGCGTTAGCGCGAGGCTAAACAGCGCACCAATGTGCGTGTGAACAGGCACGCGGCCACCAGGAGGCGGTAGAGTACAACCCAAAAAACCACGGGAGTCAGGGCGTTTATATCGCCGGCTTTTCGCAGTGCCAGGCACCGTCAGTCCGCGACTGTCACCAGCCGACACGTGCATGTGCGCGTGCGCACGACGCATGCACGCGCACAATTACTTTTTTTTTACATAGGAGGGTCAATTTGCCATAGGAGGGTCCATTTGCCATAGGAGGGTCCATTCAGCGGCGTGCGTAACGGCACTGACGTGTGAAGAGAGGTATTAACGAAGCAGAGGTGCATGTTGAGATCATGTGCGCTTGTCTCTCCAGACTCAGCGGTTCTCCCAAGTGCACAATACTAGCAGCTGCTTCTCCAGTTATGCCTTTTGGTTCCCAAATCTTCCTTTATGAAACCAATGATTTGTTGTATGGGCTGTAACTATTCACATGGTTAAGAGACAGTTTATTAAAGGAGCATACCCAGCAGGCATTTCAACGTTGAATCGACGTTGAATCAACGTCGAAAATGATGGTTGAATCAACGTTGGATTTTGTGTCGATTTTGAAAGGTGAATCAACGTTGATATGCCAACGTCGTTTTAACGTCATACATTCAACCTTGAATAAACCATAAAATTCACGTTCATGATGCTCAAAATTGCATGGGACAGAGGATAAAAACAACTGTATGCCATAATGAAAAAAGAACAATTTTTTTTTTTAGTCTTTCATTTTACTCGGAGTACCACCACACAACCTCAGTCATGGCCTCAAGTCTGGGACTCGAACCCAGGACCCTCCGGTCTCAAGACCAGTTCCCTAACCGCCAGGCCACGACTACCCTGCAAACTCTCTTTAAACCTGTTGATTTGTCATTGCGAAGTTTTGTTTCTGCCTCAAAACATTTAAAACTGTTTAATTGCCTGATGTTGTCTTCCTGGTTAATACCTGCCTGTTTTTGACGACGTTTTTGGACGAATTAATAAAAAAAATTATATTATTATTATTATTACTACTACTACTAATAATAATAATTAATACCACTTTCAAAACCCTCAGCCAATGCCAAAGTGTTGTTTGTACTTTTTTATTGTATGTGTTTTTTGAACTTGAAATGGTAATACAAAGGCAGGTTGAAGATATTACGTTGATTCACCGTTAATAGTTCAACGTTTGCACAACCATTTAACATTAAACGTTGATTCACCGTTAATAGTTCAACGTTTGCGCAACCATTTAACATTAAACGTTGATTCACCGTTAATAGTTCAACGTTTGCGCAACCATTTAACATTAAACGTTGATTCAACGTTGTTTCAACGTTGAAACAACAACAGACAGTATTTCAACTATATTTCAACCACATTTCAACGTTGAAGGTCGGTCGTGTGCCAGCTGGGTATATGTGTTTGTGATTATATATCCTATGCATTCTGCGTATTTCTCCCTTTTTCATCATAGGTGTATTCTAAATCACTTTTATTCCTGTCTTCATTGAAATTCTTCCAGCTTCAGTTATGTAAACCATTAGCGACCAACGAGGCGCTCTCGCCGGTCGGTCCGAACTGGCTCCCCCGCGCCTCGCCGGTTCGGGTCATACACGGTCACTCATTAAGAGGAAAATATTGATTTTAGTTTCAAACCCAAAGCCACTTCCCGACTGGACTGCTAGGCCAGACACCGTGAAAGCCTCTCTGTCCGTCTTTCGCACATCTGTTTGAGTTTCTCTGGGTTTTGGCCCGGAGTGCTGTTGAAACAGGAAGCTCCATGTTCCCGTCTCCTCAGGTACCGTGTTGTCGGGAAAGTCCCACAGCGCTGGCCAAAGCACCATATTTTACATTTTACATTTTACATTTGGATTTATTTCATCGCCACGTAGAATTAACCAGCTAGAAGTGTGCGGTGATGGTTTTAGGGGCCCACAGGTAATGGGGGTACTGCACAGTTTCCAGTAAGTTACATGACTGACCTTGGACCTTGACCTTGGTCAAGGCCGATACAAGAACACTGAAATGCTCTAACATAATATAAGCCAACATAAACCCACAACAATATTCTCCAGCCCCGGGTTTCCTCTAGGGAAATAAATGGTTTGGTGCTCATTTGCACATTCTGTAACCAGTTAGAGCTAAGTTTGCAGGCTCTGATACCACGCCTATATTTAATTCCTTACAAACATATGTAATCTGCTTCATGACTATGTATAAACATGGTTATGGGTTGTTTGAAAAAGATCGTTTTGTTCAAAAATGTATCCAGTATAAAACTAAGATTCCTTGGAAACGATCACATAACCATTTAATTCAGAATAAAACCCAAAACGCACGTTAATTTTTTATTAAAATACTTAATACTTTTTTGTATTTGATATTTATGCTATCCTGCTATTTTAAGGAGTTATACTTTACATGTCTATTTCTAAAAAGGTTTGGAAGTCAGCGTTTATACATTTTAGAGACGCGTGGTCCTGCGTAATATCGAACATTTCTCCAAAATGTGCCATCAGTCACCTTAAGAAATGCACTGCAGGATTATGACATTCTTAACATAAATAATAAATGTGTTTATCAAGCTGTAAACTTCAACCATTAAAACTATATATCCAAGTCAGCTGGTACTACAGGAAGCTGCCTAGATACTACTTAAAGAGCCTATCCTCCTGGAGTTATCCTCCTGAATGGGTTTTCATACTGCACAACGCCGAACATGTAGGCCTAATCAATAAATACGCTGTTACCCTTCATTGAGAATCAATGGCGTGTTCAGTGACACGGCTTTCCAGGCAATATTGATGATTTAAGAACTGCGTTAGTTAGCTGACGCCTTGAAGTGTCGGATGGCCCGTTTGCTGTGTGGCGTATGGGCTATGAAAATGTGAAATCACATTAATTATATAATTAAACTATTTAACCGTTCATTTACGTGTGGACTGAACGCTTACTAAGCCTCATTGGGAGGTAGGTTAATACAGTTTGTCAGCTATATGTCGTTGGTAATATAGCATAACTTGCTCATAGTAAATTTCACAGGATGATGGTGGTGAGAAAATCAACATTCAGTGTTATGGATTGAGTTTAATGTTAAACAGTAGGTGGTGCTGTTGTGCACATTTGCCCACCCAATTCAATTAGAGCACGAAGACATATGGTTGTGGGTGAGCGATATTATTAAAAAGCCTCAATGGGACATCAGCCTCGTGAGTCATTCTTTTTCTCTCTCGCAGCAACCATTTATAAAGGGTTGCCACAGGGAAGATGTATGTATAGGCCATTTTCAAATAACCTGATTCCTTCTGTTCAAGATAAACCCATACGCCCCAGTGACCCAGCCCTGGGACTTAGCATTGTCAGTCTGACAGGAAAACACAACCACTGTTCTATATGCATGCTGTGTACAGTACAGGATTGCACAAGAGAGCAAAAATCACCACATTATTTACACTGCCCATGAATTCAATTAAGTTATCTCAAGCGGGGGCGAAAATGGACGTGCTCAAAACTGTTGTCAGAGCCTGTGAGTACTTTGTCATATGGCTGCGTCTTCCACAGAAACACCAGCTCTTTATAAAACAAACAATGCAACCACGTTGTGATGGCCTACACCATTGTATTCTCTCTTTGCAGCTTAAAAAGCAAATAGAACATGCCCGGAGCCAGATAGCTGTAAACGTAAGGCGAGATGGGGCTTTTCTTTACTGGGTGTCTGTTCAGACATAATGCAGATTTAGCCAAGGGGCTAATGCTATTTAACAAGCTGACAGGCCAAGGTTAGTGAAGCTCACCTGTGTGCATGTGTGTGAGACACTCACCTGTGGAGGTAATCTGATCCAGAAAGGGGAGTGGGGTGGGCGGGGGGTTGACACAGCCTCTAGGGAACAGGTGCATTGTGGGAGCCACATTTAGAGTGTCTAGCTCAGACACCATGCACTCTCTATAGTTTTTATGTTTTAGAAAGACGAGATATATATGGCCTGAGTTCCCAAAGAGCATTTGTAATTGTGTGTGATCACAGGAGATGCTCACGCCACTATTTTAGACCTGTAGTGTTACTGGAGTGGAACGCCCTCTGACTGCTCCCTCCGTGACAATAGGGGTACGGACATAGCAGGACAGTCCTGACCTGTGAGCCATTCTGTCCTGTAGCTGTGGAAGCATACGGTGTTTGTGCACATTCATAGTACACGCACACATGCACAAGTACAAAATGCAAGGGATCAGAGCGTGTATGTAAAACATACATCTTCTGGATAGAAAGGCAGGTTCCACCAGTTGAATGGGTAATCTCTGTTAGATGCAGGATTTGCGCAGTTCTATTCTAAAAAAACGTTTCCATTTGGTAATTCACCGCACTGAGACTTATGGCATGTACAAAAACTATCCACAACGAAGGTAATTTTTCTGCTCGGGAAGACGAAATAGGCCCTAGGTTGGTGTTTCCCCGTCCTGATCACCTAACCAGACACCGTTCACCAAAGACCTCCGTGTTCTCACAGTGTCTGCGGCCGATTTACACAGCCAAGCTGGTCAGCGCATTACAGTCAAATGTGTAAAAGTTCAAGTAAAAATGAATTCTGCCTCCCTTGGGTCAGCTCACTCCTGTTCGGTCAAAATGTCTGAGGAAGGTCACGCTCTTCGTGCCTCTCCTCCTCCCTCCCTCCCTCCCTCCCTCCTCACGTCCACATTTCTCTCCAAAAAGGAGAGAAGGTTTAAGATGCAGGAAGGTCTACCCACCGCAGGACCCCAGCTTGAGTGACAGGTCATGTCATCTTTCTGTCAGTTTTACCTCAGCGCTTAGATCGCACGCCCACTGAACCTAAACAAGTGTTCGCTCGTCTATAAAGGGTCAGGAATTCTTCAAGCCTTTGGCACCAGTCTTATTTAGCACACCATAACCATTATGCACACCACAACCATAGCCATTTTCTTTCTTTCACTTATTTTAAGAGTTATTTTATTTCTTTCCCTTTGAGTAAAAGTGGAAAATTCTGAAGTTTGTACTAAAGCACTACCATTAGCCCAAGAGGCCACCGAGCACAGCACACTACCTGTGGTATATCTAGTCTTTTTAACCTTACGTTTTTTTGATGGAACAAGGTGTTACTATACCGGTATTACTACACTTTGAGAAGGAATGTCTGACCTGTGTCTGCAAAAGGAGACCACGATTCCATTACTGCCCGATCAGTCCTCAGAGGACCTGTGTGAGGTGTCCCCGACACGGACCAGCTAGGGTCCAGCACATTTGGATCTGGTGGAAGCTGTTTAGATCACTTACGCAGGGTCAGAGAGTTTGTTAGGGGGGGGGGGGGGGGTA
Organism: Brachyhypopomus gauderio; assembly: GCF_052324685.1. Classification (NCBI taxonomy): domain Eukaryota; kingdom Metazoa; phylum Chordata; class Actinopteri; order Gymnotiformes; family Hypopomidae; genus Brachyhypopomus; species Brachyhypopomus gauderio. The sequence goes on from NW_027506895.1 coordinate 1,287,676, forward strand.
TCTTGAAATGGAAGCAATTGCCTGCCATAGTGCCAAACAAACCGTCTTACCAAACAAAGAGAGGGCAGAATCTAAAAACAGCATGCAACCACACGCTTACATAAGCATGGGTGGCATAAAAGGGCTGGTGTCCAAACCAATTTTCTGTACAGGATTTAATTAACTGCATATGCTGCATTGGCCTCTGCCAAAACAGACAGGCAAGTTTCCCAAAATGATGTCAGTTTATGTGACACACCCCCCCCCCCTTCCTGGAGAAACAGCCTCTGTTTTTTTTCTCTGTCTATATTTGGGTACGGTCTTTATCCTATGTACTAAACACAACATGGTCAGGAATCATTTCATATACACTCCCATCACCTGCTGTTGGTATAGGCAGTCGATGCCATGTCTTCACCCACACCCTGGAGAGGGAGAACTTTTCTGTGACACTTTGGTATTTAGCAGAGTTCTTGCTTTCTGAGTACACCTTGATTTCGGCCAGAGGAGGATGGGTTCCCCCCCGAGTCTTGGTTCCTCTCAAGGTTTCTTCCTCATGCAAAAAACTAGGGAGATTTTCCTTGCCACTGTCGCCCTTGGCTTGCTCACTGGGGGCTAGGACTCGACACTTGTAAAGCTGCTTTGTGACAACTGTTGTAAAAAGCGCTGTATAAATAAAATTTGATTGATTGATTTGGCAATTAGTTTAACGGTCAAGGACAATTTCAAAGACTACACACCCCTGTAAACACAGATTATGCTTCACCCTTGAAAACCTGCTCTTTTAGTCAAATGGACGCCTGATTTTCAGTTACTGATCTTAAAAGGTCATTCTCCAAAGCGTAGAGGACGTGTCAAAATCAAAATCAGATTGACCATTGTGGCCCCACCCCCCTAAATGAATGAGCCGAGTCTTTGAGCACGCACACACACACACACGTGGATGTGAGATGACACACACCGGTGGTTTGGGTCTTGGAGGTGACTGGATGATGATGTGTCCGTCAGGACTGGATGAGTGATGGAGAACGCATGCGAGCTGCTGCCAAATGAATCAGCCTGGCCTTGAGTAATTGAAGCAATACATCAGTTTCTGTCTTCCACCTCTGCGATAAAGGCGCACAAGGTGATCTCAAAATACCAACTCCAGCACTCCACAAAGAAATGGACCATCAAATTAACATGCTCATATATACAAATGGACGACAACCATAATGTCTTTTTATTAACATGTTAGGTACACAGCCATCAGTGACAGAGACCGGGGTGGTTGTGTAACACAAGGTTCCGACACCAGTAAGTTGACGACACCACAGAAGAGCAGTAAGACAGATCAAATGTAGTTGAGGGTTTATTAAAACAAATACATCAGACTCATGGGAGGATTGGAGGGGTAGCTGCTCACCTACAGGGGCAACACTACAAACAAGGAGCACAGCAATCATACAACCTAGCTACAAGATCACTACAAAACCACCCAACCATTTGGTGTGAACAGGGGTAAAACTATTACAGCTCATCAGAGATAAACCTCTGCAAAACCTGGACTAAGCCTGTGGTGAACAGCTAGACTCCTCACCCCAGCCAGTGGCCCCAATGCACAAGCTTAAACCCCACTAATAAAATAGAATTACCTTTATTAGCTTTAAAAGAAGATCTAAAAGACGTACATCAAACACATGGCCGAATCCGAACTACTGCCCATGCTAAGCCACTGGCTAGAATAATTGGTGGCGCACAGTGTCCCAGTACCGGTTGGCCACCCAGTCGGAGACAAACAAAAAACAACTGAACACACACACACACACACACACACACACACACACACACACACACACACACAACCATACACCAAACCACACGTTGAAACGGCACCCACTCATACACTCTCCCAAATCTCAGCGAAACCCAACCACAAAGATCAAGCAAGTCACTGATAACTTAACCAGACCAGTCAAACAGCCTCAACACACAAACACACCAATGGTGCCTCAACACACAAACATACCAATGATACCTCACACACCTACCACAGACACTCCAAAAATAAATCAACCTGTACGCCACCAACCTTACCCCCTGCACAAAGGAGACCAAGAAAACCCTGCTCAGCACCTCCAACTTCCTGCTTTTATAGGTGAGCAATCATCTCAAACTGGGCACTTCCTGTCACTCAGCGCCACAGCTCCCCTATTGTCCCAGCCCAGGCATTACACCCACCCTGAACACAGTCCATTCTGTTACATCCCCCTCCACTTTTCTGCAGCCTGTCCTCAGGCTGACCTCAAGCATCCCCATATCTTTCTGGTGGGATGCCTTTGGTAGTCCGATGTGACCGACGGGGTCCCCCAGCATCAGGGGCCGCCCCATCCTCTGTGGACGGTTGGGCAGGGGGAATGCAGGTTGTCAGAGGTGGTAGAAACCAGGTCGGTGGGAACAACCAAGGGTTTGAGGGCCCAGCCTCACTGGCAGCTTGGGTTAAGGGTCCAGATCCATCTGTGGCTGCCGCCGCTTCTTCCCCAGGAGCCTGTAAAGACAGAGGACATGGCCGCAGCAACTTCCTATGCAAAACCCTTTCTTTCCCACTTCCCTTTTCAGGCTTAACAACATAAACAGGTATGTCAAGGTTCGGTTGTTTAATCACCACATAGGGCGTACTGCTCCAGAAATTAGCCAATTTGCCCTGTCCCTTAGGACCAACATTACGGACCAACACCCGTTCTCCCACCATTAAAGGACCCAAAAGACCCCGATTGTCATGTTGCTTCTTTTGATGTTGCCCTGCCCTGCCCGTCAACTCCCCAGCTCTCCTGTAGGCATAATGTAGGCGCTCATGGTGTCTTCTCACCCACTCCTCCACAGTACTCTGTTCCTCCACAGTGTGTCCCAGCATCACATCCAAGGGGATCCTGACATGCCGGCCAAACATGAGATAGGATGGTGTATACCCTGTGGAACTATGGACAGTGTTATTATAGGCATGCAGCATTTCGGGTAAGTAATCAGCCCACCTTTGTTTCTTTTCATCCACCAGGGTTCCCAACATTCCAAGTAGGGTCCGGTTGAAGCGCTCGGTGAGGCCATTACCCTCAGGATGGTAGGGAGTGGTATGACTCTTTTTACAGCCATATAGTTCACAGAGCTGCTTTACTACTGCCGCCTCAAAGTTTGGACCCTGGTCTGAATGGAACAAGGATGGACAACCAAAGTACTGTATGACCTGCTGCCACATAACCCTCACTGTGGTGGCCGCCGTTTGGTCCCGGGTGGCTGCGGCCCAGGCGAACTTGGTGAAGTGATCGGTCAGCACCATAATATTTTGGAAGCCTCCGACGGCAGCTTCAAGAGACAAAAAGTCCATTGTGACCAGTTCGAGAGGGTAAGAAGCAGCAACAGGGGTCAACCCAACAGCTGAAGTGCCCGGCCTTTTCCTAAGGGTGCACTGTGGACATTCCGCACACCATTTCTGAACGTCAATAGCCATGTGTGGCCAATAGTAATTTGTCTGCAGCATTTTCAAGGTTTTTTCAGTAGCGAAATGGCCCATCTTGTCATGACAACAAGTAAATGCCTCCTTCTGAAGACTTTGAGGGAGGAGGAGCTGGTACCGTGGCATATTAGTGTTTGGGTCTTGGGTGCAACGATATAGCACCCCCTCTTGAAGCTGCAAACGGGGCATCTCCTTCAACAGCCTCAGTACATTGGGAGCTTCCCTTTGTCGTTCGTCCCACAGCAACGGTCTCCTCCTCTGGAAGACATGCAATACGCGAGAGATTACAGAGTCCTGCTGCTGCACTTCTGCCCACCTTTCCATTGTCCAGTCCTGTCCTATTCTGGAACCCCCAGAAGGTTGTGGCCAGTCTGGTGCTGGTCCGCTACAGGCCACTGAGCTGGACCCCAAGAGGCAAGCTTGCACCACTTCGACGGCCACCTCTTGGAACCCGGGAACCTCCATACCATCGTCGTCCTCTGGCACCACTGCAGCACCTACTGGGTAGCGGGACAGAACATCAGCGTTTACATTTGCTTTACCAGAGCGATGTTTGACCTGGAATCTGTAACTAGCCAGCCGAGCCACCCACCGCTGCTCCACCGCCCCTAATCGTGCTGTGGCCAGATGTGCAAGGGGATTGTTGTCAGTATATACCGTGAAGTCTGAGCCGAGGAGGTACTCGTGGAATTTTTCAGTGATGGCCCATTTAAGAGCCAGTAGTTCCAGTTTGAAAGAGCTATAGTTAGCATCATTGCGTTCTGCACCCTGGAGACCCCTACTGGCATAAGCAATAACTTTCTCCTGTCCGTCCTGTCTTTGTGAGAGCACGGCCCCTAGGCCTCTGTGGCTTGCATCTGTATAAAGCAGAAAGGGTAGTGTAAAATCTGCAAATGCCAGAACTGGTGCCTGCACAAGACCTTGTTTAAGGGATTCAAAAGCTGCTCCACAGTCATTAGACCAATCCCAAGGAGGGCATAAGGCTTTGGCCTTAGATTTCTTAGTAGGGTGCCCCCCCAGTAGCTTATGCAGTGGTGTTGCTATTTGTGAGAACCCCTTCACAAACCTGCGATAGTACCCAGCCAGGCCAAGGAAGGCTCGCAACTCTGTAATAGACTTTGGTACCTTCCACTGCTGAACAGCCATCACCTTATCGGGGTCTGGAGCTATACCAGCATCAGACACCACGTGACCCAGATATTGCACACTGCTTCTGAGAAGCTTGCATTTGTCTGGTTTCAACTTTAGGCCCTGCTGGGAAAGGCGAGAAAAAACAAAATCAAGGCGGTCAAGGTGGCTACTAAAGTCTGCAGCAAAAACGATCACATCATCCAAATAAATCAGCAGTGATTGATAGTTTTGATCCCCCAAGCAGCTCTCCATTAGGCGTTGGAAGCTTGCCGGTGCATTGCACAGACCAAACGGCATTCGTTGGAACTCGAATAGCCCCATAGGGGTGGTGAAAGCAGTTTTATCCATATCCTTTTGATGCATTTTGACTTGCCAGTAACCAGATGCAAGGTCAAGAGTAGAGTACCAGCGGGCCTTCTTTAAGCTGGCTAACGCTTCTTCCACCCGAGGTAGGGGATAGGAGTCCTTTCTGGTTACCTGGTTCAGCTGCCTATAGTCTACACAAAACCGAATGGAGCCATCCTTCTTTCGTACTAGGACTATTGGGGAAGACCATGGGCTTGAACTAGGTTTGATTATATCAGCATCCAACATTCGTTTTATCAGAGCTTTGACCTCACCATACAGATTAGGAGGGATCTGTCGATACCTCTGTCTGATTGGGGCTGCATCACCTGTTGGGATCTCATGTAAAATAGTCTCCGTACAGCCATAGTCCTCCTCATGCTGTGAAAAGACAGACTGGTGTTTGATCAACAGTGTGGCCAGTTTTTCTTTTTGCTCAGCTGACAGCTGAACCCCTTCTAGATCAAATTGAGGTGGTGAATTGGTGTTCACACTACCTACTCCCACGACCTTGACGGGCACCTCGCCAACATCATTGGGGGCAAACTGCAAGTCAGGACAGTCATCAAACACTTCACACCCACTTAATGTCAGCAATTCTCCCAATTTTTGGTATGGATACACGGCCAATGGTGTAGCACTGATATTCCTAACACGCACCTGCATCTGGCCATTTTTCACCTTCACCAAAGTACGAGCCACCAGCAGGCCATCTCTGGTAGGTAGCGGCTCCATGAGGGCTTCATAACTTCGACCACAAGGTCCGTTTCTAGCTCTGCAGCTCAACAGCACCTCGCAATTACCTGGCACTGTGACAGGGCGCCGACTAGCCAGACGGGCATAGCCCACAAAGCCCTCTGGTGAAGTGAAGCGATGCTCTTTTTGGCAGATATGCATAGCTTTCTGCCACGTCACTTTTCCCAAGGCATTCAATGGTGGTGGATTCTTGACAACACGGGGGCCGCTCTTCTGAAACAAAACTTGCCACACTTCTTTGATAATATTCATCCCCACTAGTGCAGAGACTGTCAGGCATGAATTCTTTACCACAATTACGCCCACATTCTCTAGCTCTACACCAGCAATGTCCACCTGAAGCGTTATGTAACCCAGATATGGTATCTCTTTGCCATTGGCTGCCCTCAACTTTAGCAAAGAAGTGGGATCCCTTAACCGCTGACCATTCTTTCCAAAGTGTTCTTCAAACCAGTCCTGACGCATCATGGATACTTGAGAGCCCGTATCCAGTAAGCATGAAACAGTCACTCCATCCATGGACACCTGAATCATTGGGCATTCTCCAACAAGATCGCATGGGGGCACACTAGTGCTTGAAGGGCCATTTACTACTGTGGAGTTAACTACTTGCAGTGACAGAGGGCTTGGATAGGATAGGTCAGGTGTTGGTGTAGACAGCGTCAAGGGGGACGGGTTTACTGGTGGAACGAAAACAATGTCCTGGGAGACTGATTTAAAAGTTGCAGGGTTTACTGCAGACACTACCTGGGAAGGAGTAGGGCATGAATTTTCCTCTGTATGTAATGGATCATTTGCCAGTAGGCCTACTGTTCGATCCTCAACGGTAGGGGGCACTAGTTTAAAGTGGGCTGTAGGTTCTGCTTAGGACACTGGCGGGCAATGTGACCAGGAGTCCTACAGTTAAAGCATATAGGGCGCCCTTGGTCATCATACTCACGGGGCCTAGGCTGTTGGCCTGCCCGTTGGTGTCTTGGGCCTGGGGAATAGCTGCGTGACCTTTGAGGGACCTCCAATGAGCCGTTGCTCTGGGGACTCCCCTGCTGTCTTGCCTTCTGGAACTCTTCCCTTATACCCTGCAAGAGGGTCTGGGAAAGAGTATTCACCTGGAGTTCGACTTCCTTTGCCAGCTCCACCTTCAATTCCCCTTTTAGTTTCTTAAGATCATCATCCCACGGTTGCTTTTGTGGGGCATTCCTCACTGTTCCACAATAAGCATGGCCCTCTTCCTCTAACCCTGCACGCAGTACAGCCTCAGTCTTCACATCTGAAAATGTAAGGGCATTACTCAATGTTACCTTCAACCTCAGGTCCCTCTTCAGCCCTTCATCTGAAAGTCCAGAGATGAACTGGTCTCGCATCAGCACCTCTGGATTCAGAATATTCATTCACCATCATCTTCTGCCAACACTCCTGTAAACGGAGCGCGAAGCCTCTCACACTCTCTTCTGAGTGTTGCCTACACTTGAAAAAAAGTGAACGAGTGACTGAAGCACAGGCATGGCTAGCATATAAATCGTTAAGTTTTTGGAAAACTTTTGCCACTGTATCTTTGTCAGTGTTAGGCAGAATGGCCATCTCCCTCTTTGCTTCTCCATCTAAGCAGCTAAAAACCCAATCAATTTGATTTTCTTCAGGTATAGCATACATTCTAAACCACATTTCCAAATCACCCTTCCATTGCTTAAAAGAAATATCATCTGCCCCTCGCCCCCCTGAGAATCTAGAGCAAGGCATCATATATGGAAAGAGAGATGGCATAGAAAAAGCTCTTGGTCTCCCAACTCCCTCATTCCGACTTTGAGACATCTTCAATGGTGTAACAACCTTAAAATACTGGTCCTGCCGGCTACGCCAAGATGTAACACAAGGTTCCGACACCAGTAAGTTGACGACACCACAGAAGAGCAGTAAGACAGATCAAATGTAGTTGAGGGTTTATTAAAACAAATACATCAGACTCATGGGAGGATTGGAGGGGTAGCTGCTCACCTACAGGGGCAACACTACAAACAAGGAGCACAGCAATCATACAACCTAGCTACAAGATCACTACAAAACCACCCAACCATTTGGTGTGAACAGGGGTAAAACTATTACAGCTCATCAGAGATAAACCTCTGCAAAACCTGGACTAAGCCTGTGGTGAACAGCTAGACTCCTCACCCCAGCCAGTGGCCCCAATGCACAAGCTTAAACCCCACTAATAAAATAGAATTACCTTTATTAGCTTTAAAAGAAGATCTAAAAGACGTACATCAAACACATGGCCGAATCCGAACTACTGCCCATGCTAAGCCACTGGCTAGAATAATTGGTGGCGCACAGTGTCCCAGTACCGGTTGGCCACCCAGTCGGAGACAAACAAAAAACAACTGAACACACACACACACACACACACACACACACACACACACACACACACACAACCATACACCAAACCACACGTTGAAACGGCACCCACTCATACACTCTCCCAAATCTCAGCGAAACCCAACCACAAAGATCAAGCAAGTCACTGATAACTTAACCAGACCAGTCAAACAGCCTCAACACACAAACACACCAATGGTGCCTCAACACACAAACATACCAATGATACCTCACACACCTACCACAGACACTCCAAAAATAAATCAACCTGTACGCCACCAACCTTACCCCCTGCACAAAGGAGACCAAGAAAACCGTGCTCAGCACCTCCAACTTCCTGCTTTTATAGGTGAGCAATCATCTCAAACTGGGCACTTCCTGTCACTCAGCGCCACAGCTCCCCTATTGTCCCAGCCCAGGCATTACACCCACCCTGAACACAGTCCATTCTGTTACAGTTGTGCTACCCAAGGGATCGCCAGTGATCCGGCTGATGGGAATCAGACACTCCCATCAGCGTCCCGTGGAGAGGAATGTTAATACTTAACACCCTCCGTTGCGGTTCCGGTTCTTGCAGTAGGACTGGACCCTCTGCTCCCAAACACCATCTGTCCAATGCAATAATGTAATCTGCTTCACATCCATTCTGCCATTAGTCGGTAGTGCTTGGTTGCTAGGGGGGAAATGGTATCCAGTCTTTGAAACGAGCCAGGGAAGATAAAATGATGAAACTGACGTTTACCCTACAGATGATTATGGACACTCAAGGTCAAAGATTTTCCACACAGGGCATCGAACATCACGTGGCGAACCTCCCACCACATCTTACTTAGCCCACAAAAAAAAAAAAAAAAAAAAAAAACACTCCCATTTCAAGAGTACAAAATATCTAGCCGTCGTCTAATAAAACTTCTTGTTAACTCACCTCACAAGAGCTGTCATGTTAAATTTAAGAGCTCGCCATTACTCTCTGCGTCCTCCATCAATCTTATGAACAAATTTGTCAAGTCAGGTTGGCAACGGAAGTTAAAAGATGGACAGCGGTAGTGTGTCATTTGGCTGAGGTACCCTTGTCCGTTGGTAAGGAAGGTTTTCTGGGTGATGCATCGTGTGTTGGTGGAAAGCCAGTCGCCGCTGGTGTAAGTGTTCTCTGACTGATGGATCTGCGGGACACCAGCGCCCTGCTACCGAGGTCATTCCTCCGCCTATAAATAATGCGTTAACAGCCAGCCCTGGTGCGACAAGAACCAGCTTTTACATTAGCATGTTTAATCGGCCTCGCAAACCCGCACTAAACGAAGCGAAGATCGAAATGCGCTCCTTGAGTGTCCTTAATATAATTTACGTTGCAAAATCGCCCGGGTAAAGGATATTTACGAGGTTGTTTATTAAGTTCTTTTTAAACTTTGAAAGCTCCGATTCGTTTTTCAATAGCATTTTATTTAATGTAATCCTTTTACAGTGACATACGTGATCTGCAACTCCTTCCCCCATTGAGAGGCGGATGGTATCTTTGCTTTTATGTACAGTCGATCGATTACACACAAGTCAAAGCCTTTTACAGTTCGGCTAATTCAAGGCCCACCTTAAGCAAATTATTTTCCTTCAATTTTGGGGGGACGCTAATGTTTTGTTGTTTCTTTTTTTCCCTCTTTTCACAAACGTACCATGTTTTAGTGCCAACAACCTTAACACAGAAGAGCAACCACTGGAAACGGTTTCTACTCAACATTAGTAGCCCGCCAGTCCGCAGCTGAACTAGTTGTTGAGGATGGAGAACACCTGGTGGCGTAACACCTGGGGCGTAACACCTGGTGGCGTAACACCAGCAGCGCGTCTGAGCGACACCTGGCTTACCTCAACCACACACAACAAAAACAAGGATGGAGAAAACTGGCCAGCTGTCTGCTCGTAGAATAGTAGCACATTTTCGTGTCAAACTCTTGAGGCACCCCAACACAACCACTGGACATCCAGGTACAAAAAGCGGCGACATCATTTAGGATAATAAAAATAAGAGTGTAAATATATATTCATATTTATAAATTTCTAACTGTATTTACAAGAAAGTCACTACTCGAATGACTTTAGCGATTTAACGGTCCATTGTTAGAATACTTTTGGACAGTCCAGTAAGTGAAATAAGCTTTTGAAATGAATTTGACTTCAGGGAGGAGAAAACAAAGAAATGAAAATCCTTGTTTGTTAGCTATGAAAAAAAAAAATCTAAATACTTAAAACATTCAGCAACGATGTCAGCATTCACTTCGTTTGGACCCTTATCCAAGTCCAGAGGGAGAGAGGACACGCTCCTTCTCTGTTCATAAACTGCAGTCTGTTACAAGTGCCCTAAACCTTGCCCACGTCAACAGTGGCTAGACGATGCTTCCAGCTGTAAAGTCTCGATGCGTGAGGCGTTCAAACCCTCACTGGTCCACTCCGCAGTGCGCACTGTACTTGAGCAGTCTCTCCTGCAGTTCATGTGTGAAGCTCCAGCTCGGGTGCACACTGCAGGTCGTGAGGTGAGGGTGCTCAGCGCTTTTTGAAGGGCACCCCACGGTTGGGATGAGGAGGGAATTTGGGCAAGCACGGCTCCTCGGCACCGGGGTCGTGAGAGAAGACGGAGTCTTCGCCCGAGGAGCAGGTGGAGCTGCGAGTGTCTGGGAAACTGGGAGAGTACTGGTCCAGATTCACGGACAGGTCCAGATATTCCTACACACACACACACAATCACGGCAGAAAAAGGTAAAACAAACAAAAATCTAAACGTTTCTGAAAAGCATGTCGGAAACAGACGGGCCGTTTACAGCAGCGCTCGGACATGGGAAGCAGACGTGGCAAAGAGAACTCACCTGATTGGATGTCATCGAGAGCGTGCGGTCAAGGTCTTCCACGAGCTGTTTAAAGGTGGGTCTCTGAGACGGGACCGCATGCCAGCAGTCTCTCATCATCATGTACCTGGACAGGGAAGGAGGAGGACGCAGGAGACACGGCAGGGCGATGAGAACACACAAGAGTTAAAGGCCAAAGGTCGAACTGTGGGTCTACTTCCAAACCAGAATGACCCCAGCAATGAACAAATCCAGTCGTAGGCCCGAACGCTTACAGTTCGTGGGTGCACGTGGAGGGGCGGTCCATACGATGGCCTTCCTTCAGAAGTTTGAAGAGCTCTTCTACAGGAACCCCTGGGTATGGAGATCCCCCGAGAGTGAAGATCTCCCAGAGAAGCACCCCGAAAGACCAGCTGGACCAGAGAGAGAGAGGGAGAGAGAACGTCAAGGCCCAGATCCGCACTACTGTGTCCTCGGCACTCTGTCCCACTGTGGCGGAGACTTACACGTCACTCTGGTGGGTGTAAATGCGGTCAAACAGGGCCTCTGGTGCCATCCACTTCACTGGCAAACGGCCCTGCAGAGACAAGTCCAGACGTTACCGTGAGACCCCAGAGGCTCGGGACACTCTGCACATGCTCATTCAAAACACACCTGGTTCACCTCATCAGGTAAATAACAAGCCCATCAAGGGGCGTGTTGCACAAGAGCAGAGAAACACACACAAGGCACATATCTGATTAAAATTGCATTCTTAATTAACGTTAACATTTTTCTATTAACAAATATTCAATATTTATACACAATTTACCAATTTAAAAAGAACATTTATATTTTTATTCTTACTTAAATGTTTTTTTATAACTTGTACTTATTTTATTCTAGACATACCGTGCTATTGAACATGACTGGAGCCGCTGTAGGTTGTAAGTTATACTGCTCTACAGGACAAACTACTGCCTTGTTAACCGCAATGCACCTCTAACTGAACTCTAGTGCACAACTCACATTGGTGGTTTTCTTGTAGTAATCAATATGGTGGATATCCCGGGCCAGGCCAAAGTCTGCTATCTTCATCACGTTGTCCTCAGTTACGAGAACATTGCGAGCAGCCAAGTCTCTATGGATACACTGAATGAACACACACACACACACACACTTTAGTGATTCCCCTGGAGGAGGCGGAGAGCTTCATAGCTCGTCTAACCCATCCAGCTCTCACCTTCTTGGACGCCAGGTACTCCATGCCACGCGCCACCTGGTAGGCACAGGACACCAGGTCTTTGATGGACATGTTCTCCACAGGCACCTGCTCGGGGTTGTAGCAGTACTCCATCCCTAGAGGGCGCCGTGCCCGCAGATACTCCCGCAGATTGCCCTTAGAGGCAAACTCCACGACGACGTAAAGCGGACCTGACAGAAGACATCACACACACACACACACACACACACACACACGATTCCTTTAAAGAGCGTAAACATATCGCCCGTCTGGCCGACACACACACAGCGCCTGCAACATCATCGGTTCGGTGCGCCGTGATCTGGCCGATCTCTCAACGTCACAGACACAGACGGCGCTTGACGCTTATTCGGACAGACTGTCACAGGCAATTAAATTCTAGTTCTAAAGACAAACGGTGATCATGTAACTCATGCAATATTCATAACACTCAGGGAGAAACGACAGATAAATCACAGAGCCGACATCATGGCACTGAGCTGCGATGTCGGGTCCGTCTTCGTTAGCGTGACGGACAGACGCGTCCCCCGTCTCTCACCGTCCTGCGTGCAGGCCCCCAGAAGGTTGATGATGTTCTTATGTTTCCCGATGATCTTCATCATCTCCATCTCGGAGATGAGGTCTGACAGGTCCTTCTCCGTGGCATCGGCTGTTAGAAAACCAAAGCCATGCCCGTCAATGACAGCTCCTCACAGTTTCGGTAATTTACCCCTCACGTACCCCTCCCACAGCGCGAGACTAAACATCTGCCCCACCAAACCGTGAAATAAGTGCCACCGTTATGGAGACATGAGCTCAAGCCCGGTTGTAAAGGTCAAAAAGGTCATAATCCATTTGTTTTGCTGCTGCGCTGTAAGAGGACCGGAACTAGACCTGGGAATGATACCCGAAGAGGAAAGGTGGAGATTAATTCACGCCAGTATTTTCCCAGCCATTGTTTGCAAAGTGACGTCCTTTTCCAGGAGCGTCAGCTAGCGTGAGTGGGGTGAGCGTGCTAACGATGCTAACGACCCCGTCCAGCAGGAGACACACACACACGCACACACACACGGCTGTACTGACGAGGCTCAGTGACCCTGTACAAGTTAAGGCTCTTGGGAAACATCTTCCTCTCGAGGGAACGGCTATGTTGGCCCTTTGGAAGCACCAGTCTGCACTTGAAGAACAGAAGACCAAGAACAGAAGATCCTACTCACATTTGAGCATCTTGACAGCCACTTTGGTGATGCGGTTGGGTTTTTCCATGCCCAGAACTTCTCCCATCACCACCTGGCCAAAACATCCCTCCCCCAGGGGCTTACCTAGAACCAGTCTGAGGGGAGGGAAGAGAGGGAGGGAGAGAGAGACGGAGAGAGGGAAAGAGGGAGGGAGAGAGGGAGGGAAAGAGGGTGGGAGACAGAGAGAAGGAGAGGGAGGAAGAGAGGGTGTGAGAAGGAGAGAGAGAAGGAGAGGGAGGGAGAGAGGGTGGGAGGGAGAGAGATAGAGAGAAAGAAAGAGAGAGAGCGAGAGAGGGAGGGAGCGGGTGTGTGTGCATGCCCGCAAGAGAGAGAACAGAATGCTTAGAATGTACACTGCTCCTACAGTAATCATTCTGCTCAGGTTTTGTGTAAGACGATCTGGTTTGACCTCAGCCCCCGGCGTCCCCGTGCGAGGCGTGTACCTGTCTCGGGACAGCTCCCAGCGGGGGTCCTGGGGCAGCTCGTACTCCGAGACGCCCGACAGCATGGGGGAGCCCGTGGAGGAGAGGCGGGACGGTCTCACCAGCATCACCCCCGAGTGCAGAGACGAGCTGGAGTCCACAGAGACCTGCGCACACACACTCGACCCTTACTCTCCGTACGCCACCACAGCACGCAGCAAAACGTCCCGTGTGTGGGTGGGTGTCCGGTCCGCGTGGCTGCCGTTCTGGTGGGTGCGCGGCCGTGTCCGTGCTAATGTGTTTTTAATGGATCTGGAAGAACCGTATACTTACTGTATACTTAAGTCTTTACGTTCATACTTCCAAAACCAAAAAGCGCAGACAGCCTAGTCATATTTTTAAATTAGCAGAATAAACGAAGTCGTAAATCCTCCCCGGGACAAATCAGTGGGAAAACCTCCAGCCAGCGGTGCTATTTGAAACCCAAGTCAGCGGGCTGCGAGCGCGCCACCTGCTGGCTGTCTGCTGTCAGTGCTGTGGAGGAGGTTAGTGGTAGAGCTGATCAAACCCCCTATCTACTTTCTGTTACCTGTCTGCGCAGCGGGATGCTTTTGGCCAGCTTGTGGACGGCCATCTGGCTGTTGAAGTCGCTCTTCTTGGCCGAGCTGTGCATCTTGACCAGCACGGCGATCACCACCATCACGCAGATGAGGAAGAAGCCCACACAGTAGATCAGGACCTCCAGGTAGGTCTGATTGGGCAGGGGGGTCGGGGGCGTGGCTGTGCCAACAGGAAGAGAGTCATGTAGAGAGGGGGGTGGGAAAGTGGAAGGGGGGGGGGGGGGGGGGCACAAGGGGTAAAGGGGGTGAGATGCTCGCTGAATGGGTGAAGCAGGGGCGTGGGGCATGCGTTCATCCTCACGAAGGCCCTGAACACTCTGTGAACACTCCCGCCGGTTTAGAGAGTGAGCTGTCTCACTACTGGAGGAGCCAGTGTCTGATGGGTGCAATGGGGGCACTTTCACGCAGGAGAGCAGGGCTTTCTGGGCCTTGCTGATATGAACCTTAGTACATAGTTACACACTGGCCCTCCAGGAGTGGAGATCATCCATCACTGCATAATTCTGTACACTCCTGAACACACCCAAGCCTCAAAAGCACCCCCTCACCACACACACACACACACACACACACACACACACACACACACACGAGAAAGTACTTGGAGCTGTTGACATGTCTGCCACACAAACTCCTACAGTGACACCATAATCACATCTTTCTTTCAAGCATCGGATTGCGGTCTGCATTCTTGTGATTGAGAAGGAAACTGTTCCTCTCGACTCTTGGCAGCCCTCAGCCCTACACAAGGCCAAAATGTCCTCTGTAAACTGTAACGAAAGGCATGCGGGCTGTGACGCCAACGAGACTCTGAGAAGACGGATGCGTGTTTTAGCGCAGCCAGCCGCTAGCTAAATAAACGCCGCTCGTCTAAACGTGCCGGCCACTTGCAGGTTAACCTGACAAAGACGGTCTGGTGCACGATCACGGAGCTAGGTCACAGGGTAATGTTACATGAAAATAAATCTGGATGATAATGGTATTTCTTACTCTACGGAAGCAATTTTCGCTAGTATTAAGTCTAACAGAAATCAATACAGATAAAAAGACACAACAATGAACAATAAAAGAACACACACACACACATCAGACTACACCAAAACGTTTTCCTTTCTCTCTAAACAAAGCTCTTTATATTAAAAAAGTCTTTTCTAAACAAAACTTTAAAGCATCAACTCTGTCTGAACACACCATAAATAAATGTATTATCTTGAGGGATTTTACTGTTGCGTAATGGTTGTTGGATGATTTATATCTAAGGTGTTTTTGAAAAGCACACCCAGGAGAATCATGACGAGAGGCAGATGCTAAAAACATTAGCGATAAAACACCAACACCATATACACAAGAGTCTGTCTGGTCCCAGTCCTGAGGTGGCGATGGACAAGCCGCTTGATAAACCGAATCCATCGCAAAATGGATCCAGTCTCTGTTTATCAAAGCAAACCAAGAGAGCATGCTGGGTATTCATTTCACAAGAGGAAATGATGTCAGCAGAACACTCTTTGGGAACCTTGTCAACATTGCCAAACATCGATGTTATTTTGAAATGAAATTATTTGTTAGTATAACAAATAAGAGAAAAAAAGGTTTCAAATGAAACTTCCAAAGCCATGCCAAACCCTTAACTCAAGGAGTTTTTCAATTGTGTATTTCCACACCCCAGTTACTAGATTAAACACTAACATTTTGCACCAACCCCATCAGCTACTTTAATTAAAGCATGTGGGTTCTAAAATACAACCTTCCACAGGCTTCGTTTTTCTCAGAAGACAATGTCTCATCATGAGGAACCTCGTTCTCACTTTAAATGACGAGGGCTGGACTTGGCTCGTTCCATTTCTACTAAAAGGGAGAGAAGAGGGAATCCGACAATGGTTCGACCTCCCTACATAGATCATGGAGGAGTGGTCAAACCACACAGTGGGAGGAGCCTCCACACAAGACAGAGCCCTCAGTCGCAATACAACCACCACGCTTACCCCGATGAAACGTGTACATTTAGCCTAACAAAACAAAACAAAAAAACCCAAGCGCTCAGTTTCACCACAATGCGTCACCAGGTGAAGTCAAACTGAGCCGTAATCAGCCATGTGCACCCAAACACTCGCCTGGACTTTACCGACGGACCAATGAGATCACCCGGAGCCGCAAAGCCAAAATCGGCTCGGCCCGAGTGGGTGTTTAATTACGTGGGCTGACGGCGGAGGGGGCGTAGTGCGACTGAACGTGGGGGGGGGGGCCAGGGAAGGAGCACCAAAAGGACCATAGATACCTTCATTGACAATCAACCATGCAGAGTGGTGGGAGTGGCCGATAGAGTTTCCAGCCAGGCAAGTGTACACTCCTGCGTCCTCTAAAGACACGTTCTTGAGATGCAGCACCTCCATCTCCTTATCTGTGGTGTTGAGGCCTGCCGTCTAGAGAGAAGAACCACAGGATGAAGCAGAACAGGACCGGAAATCATCCCAGCAGAGGAGTGAGGGACGGCAGGGAGGGGTGGAGGGGGTGGAGGTTGGGGGGGGTGGAGGTTGGGGATGAACCCCGGGAGCTTCATTCTTTTGTGGAGAGAGAGAACCCAGAAAAAAAAGGTAGCCTAAGGAACGATGAGGGAAGACGACACAGGTCCAACATGGGCCTCTAGCCTCTATTACAGGAGAAGTTACAAGGCATCCAGGTGATGCCGGTTCCCACGACGACCCTGCTGACAGACTGAGGGTTAGATTATGGGGGAGGGGAGCACTCCAGCTGGAAACCCACACCTGCGGGAGGAGGAACAGACATCCATCCATCTCACCACCCCTAAAGTCCATCTCCACATGCACGAGATGGGCCACATGGAACTGTACCCAGCAGAGGACTCTCAAACAGAGGTGACGAGACCAAGACAAGGGAAAGAGAGAGAGAGAGAGAGAGAGAGAGAGAGAGAGAGAGAGAGAGAGAGAAACATTCAAACTGACTGAGCCACAAAAAGAGGTGATGGAAGACAGACAGACATGGTGTCTCAGCAGAGTGGAACCTCCTCTGAAGGCCAGACGAGGTTCGCAGCAGATCAGAAGGAACGCACCCTTATTAGGCGGGCACGGGGCAACAGAGGGACAGAGAGGAGGAACAGAGAGGAGGAACAGAGAGAGTCCAACATAAACGAAAGCTCTGGTACTTCCATTCGGCTCTGCTGGGTTTTTCCATGGCGTCAGTCCGGGGCACCGCGGAGGGAGAGGGGAGGAGGGGGGGGGAGAAACATGGAGGATCTCATCTAGCTACCCTGCCAGCTTCCCTGTCTATCCAGCTACACCCACACGTCCTTCTGGATCTGTCTCCTCTAGGCTCCCGTAGATGGTGCGTTACCTGCGGAGGCGTGTTTAGTGACGGTGAGCCACGCCGATTGGTTGGCTTGGCCTATATAATTGGACACTTTACAGATATATTCCCCGCTCTCCTCCTCCGTGACGTTGTACAGCGTCAGAACCTGTGTGTCCGAGCTGTTGACCCCAGAGTGCTGTGGAGGTCAAAAAGAGGTCAGAGGTTAAAGCAAGGTCGTCGGGATTCAGAGAGATCCCAGATGTCACTCCTCGCCACCGTCGTGAACAAACGGGGACAGATGGGGTAAATTGGCCGTTTCCTCCAGTAAAGCAGATTATGCTCGTTGCCAAGAAGACGGGTCAGATGTTCGCCAAACGCTGCGGCAGCGTCATTTGACCAAGGCGACAGGAAGCAGAGTGAAAACAGGTCATTGGTATAAATGTCAAATGCAAACAAATGACTTGAATAAGAGCTCAGGCAATATAAGAGGCTGGCGTGCTCGTCTGTGACAACTATATCTCACCGGAAACCTTACTGTGATGGAAAAAGATAAACAGCTTTACAGTATTGTATGCGATGTGTCCTGTGACCATGCTTAACTGATACAAAAGGACTAGAGCGATACAGAAACACGTCTCCACAACAAACGAATCAGGTTTGTTATTTTAAATCAAATACAGGCTGCTCCAATCACCGTTAAAAAGCGGTTACTGTGCCCGGCGTGCTATTCTGGAGGGTCTGCTGTTTGTCCGAACTCTCGAAATGAGAGTTTTAAGAGAGAAATGAGAGAAAGTGAGATTCAGAACTAATCAGGGCGTGGTTCTGGTGTGGCCAGGTGATCAAGCACCCCGGGTCTCACCTTTAACACTCGGACGTAGGGGTTCCCATCTTCCCCCACCTTGCTGCCGTTCACCTCGATGTGCTTGAGCCACTGAATGTGGGGCTGTGGATCGCTGAAGACCTTACACACAAACTCCACATCGCTACCCACCACCACGGTGCGGTTAGCTGGCAGGCCCGCCTGCAGAATGGGCCTGTGAGGAGAACGTTCTAGAATACACACACAAACAGAGAGAGAGAGAGAGAGAGAGAGAGAGAGAGAGAGAGAGAGAGAGAGAGAGAGGGGAGAGGGGATGAGAAAAACGGTGTAAGAGAAACTCTCAACAGGATGTAATGGGGTTCAACACGAGCAAGTGGCGTCGCAGCTTTGGACGGGTTATTGTGGAGGTCCGGGAGGAGAGAACCCCCAACACAACAGCCACATTACACACAACACATACTCACACTGATGCATGCTGAAACACTGCTGGTAGAGTAAACTCAGACTGGCCAGAGTGAACAGCTGTGAGGTTGAACTCCCGGTGGACAGAGTGAACACTGGGCAGATCAATTACGGACAGAGACCAATTACAGACCCAGACCAATTACAGACCCAGACCAATTACAGACCCAGACCGGCTCGTCTCACAAGGTGATGGGAATGAAGCAGCCAGCACCACTTCTTTGCGCTCATGACTCGGTTCTGTTAAGACATGCTGGATTCCGCCCGATTTGGGTTCCTTCTACAAGGATGACCGGCTGAATCATTCCACTGCACATACAAAGTACTCGACACCTAGAAATGGCGGGTGTTGTAGGCTAAATTATAAAATTATAAAAAACATTCCAAAGAGAAATTGTCCACTGGGGCCATTTAAGCCATCTTGTGTTACATTACATTAATGCCTTATCTCGTCAGAACCTCTCAGAGGCCGTCTAGAGGGACTCCTTCTTTTGAAGCTGCACTGTGAGTCCGATCTGATTGAGGTGGGTGGAAACCGCGCCCCGCACGGCAGAGCCCAGCCGAGGGAGTGTTCAGGAACATTCTGGAATCGGGGCTCCTGAGGGAGGCGTAGCAAACGGAGCGTCTGGAGAGGGCCCACGTCTTGTGTGTGTGTGTGTGTGTGTGTGTGTGTGTGTGTGGGGGACGCCAGCCACACGGGACCATCAGAGTGTGTGTGTGTGTGCACGCGCACGCATGGGTTTTTTGTTTTATGTTGTCATGGTTAGATTTAATAATGAAAGCGTCCTTGGACCTCAGTGTTCAGAGGGGTGTGGCTTTGATTTACTGACTACCCTGCTATGTGAGGAAAATCACATCTGTGCCAGCCAATCATCACCTGGGTACTAATTTATTCCTTCTACAGTGACTTCACCCTGAATCAGCAACTGCACTTCCAACTTTCACTTATACACGTACGTGCACCAAACAAACATTCCATTCTTTAAATGTCAAGGCGAATCAATACGCAACATGCGTCCGTCCTTGACGGAGACGCTGCGTTTACGTCAGTGCCCACACCCACGGAGGAGTCAAAGGTCCTCCGTTACATCCATTTACTTAGAGTGGTGGTCCCCGTTAATGGTATTGAACCAACACAGCGTCACCTACGCGGCAAACACACATTTGCATTTAATTAAACCAAGTTAATCCTACTCATGACTGCTGTGCCCCCTGTGTCAGAGGTTTGTCATGCGCCTCACAGACTAGCGGACGATTCGAAGGCACCCAGCGATTTCCAGCTAGACACGACTCAACAAGACCGCACACTCGAGACGGAGGAGCGCCGTTTGAGCGTGAGAACGTGAACCGAAGTGCGTGAGGAAAATCGGTTCAGCACCGCGGAACACGTCACGGTGTTAGCAGAGAAGCTAACGGTGCAGCGGTCAGGGTAACTCACCGACCACATCCAACTGGTAGGTGTGGTTGATGCTTCCATACTTGTTCTCCACAACACAGGTGTAGTTCCCTTTGTCCGAGGGCACCACCGAGTCCATTATGATCGACCACAGGTGTTCTCGCACCTGTGAGGGGAAAAGAGTCGTTAGGCACCGGCGACTTCATTTTCCTCGCTCTGCATATTTTGCAGCTGCGAAGAATCTTTTCTTTACTGGTCATTTCTACAAGTAAACTTTACGCTTGTCCACGGTCCTTCTTGGCAATTTATTTCAGCGATCTACTTCAAATGGACGGATTTTCCAGGAAAGTTCAGGCAAGGCCGTCAGGGGAATCTGCTCGAACATCCCAAAGACGACCCCCCCCCCCCAATCGCTGGAAGGCCGCAATCACTGCTCGCAACATCAGCAGCTCGTCCTCTCCCTCCACGTCTCCAAAACAAACATGTGTCCACCAGGGGAGGATGCTGGCAGAGAACCTCAACCCAGTCTGTCTGTAGCTGCTCCTCCACTAGAAACCTCCTCCTACAGCGAGTCCAGGCACTCGCTAGATCCCAGCACAAACTTCACTGCAGCTCTAACATATAACCGTCAGATATCTGCATGGGCTAAAGTTTGATGGTCTGCTTCATCTTCAGGGGCCACTGAAGAGGCAAGCCACCTCGGTGTGTTCTGTACTCATTATGCACTTCTGAGGAACCAGAAGGATAAAGGAGTTTTGCTGGGTTACATGTTTAAAGTGGGGTTATAGCCGCACCAGCTGCAGGGCCCCAGATGTGGCCGGTTATACACACACGCACGCACGCACACACACACACACACACACACACACACACACACACACAGGGTCTGCCTAACTTCCTCTCAACATATACTTAATGTAAATGAACAATGCAACTGGACTCTTGTTAAAAAAGAAATGGTGGTATGGAGGGAAGGGTGGGGAGCGGAAAGAGGGGTAGTGGTGGAGTGTGGCGGGCGGCTCATTCAGAAAGGCTGGGCCCCTGAAGCACGGCCCCACACCCCAACGACTTCAAAGGCCCACAAATCGCATGTGGTTGTACATATCTGAGCGCGGAGGAGACAGAGCGGCCCTGGTGGTCTGGATGCACGTTTATCAAAAGTACAGGCGTGCTGCTGAGCACACACACACGCTACGTTTTTACCTGCGTTAACGTGTGTACGCACGAGAGCAAGCACACGTCTCTCTGCGCGCGTGTGACTGTGGCACACAAACACTCCAGATGGTAAAGTGTGCATGGTAGGGGAGAGAGAAAGAGAGACAGAATGAGAGAGGGAGAGGGAGGGGGAGAGATATAATGCCTCCCAGCTGGGGAACACCTCAATGAGAAACGCAGGCATGTTCAAAACCACACAGCCACAAAAAAAAAAAAAAAGAAAAACACCCAACAGTCCCGGTGCAGGGAACGTCCTGCCGGGTTTCAGACGGATCTAAACAGAACAGTGGCGCTGCTGTTCTGGTGCTTATTAGAACGTCACTCGAGTCCTGGTCCGCACAAACACTAGCCAGTGGAAAACGTGACGAACGTCTGATGGTTTTATGACTCAAGACTTTAATAAAATTAAATAACTTTTGTGTTGAGCAGTGAAGCAAGCTAATTTTCAGGGAGAGTTTATAGCTAGTTTCCCAAAATAAAACTAATTATGGTAAAATAAAATTAAAGCATTTAAATTTCATGTCTACACACTATTTGTAAGGTTCAGCATACAGTACTACACACTTAAGCACTAGGTAAGGAGTAGTAGGTTCCTTAAAGCAGGAATACATTGCTTCAGAATGAGCTCACGATGACCGTGATGAGTAACACATAACTAATGTAACACTACACAGTGTGGTGAGTAACAGATTACTAATGTAATGTGACCAAAGGGGCTTAGTCATGGTGGGCAAACTTTGGCAAAATATGCTGATTATGAATTTTTTCCTAAAATCCAAAAAGGACCCTAAAAGACAAGAGAGGCAGTGCATTACAGTCATGAATATGACTACAGACAGACAGCGGTCCAAATCCAAGCCATGGAGAACGTCGAGATACACCGAGCTTCTATTGTCTGGTCCACAGAACCAAGACGAACGCGTAGAGACGTTTGTGGGGTAGCTGGGTAAATGGAGGACAAGCGGCGACACTGCAGCCCGAGTGGGACAGAAATCCAAAGCTTCCAGGTCAGGCTCTTCGGGCCCAGACCAGACATATGGCTGTTGGCTGCCCCGAAGGCATGGACATTCGAGCAGCATTGTGTTCGTGAGGACAGGTGTTAACTTTCAACCTGTGGACCAGGTGCAGAACCCCACCACAGACACTGCAGAGCAGACCGACACACACGACTACACTTCCCCACTTTCTGACTTTTGCCGGAACTCTTTGGAATGACAACATAGTGGACTATCGATTAAAAAAACAGTATTGAAAAACTGCCAAGATCCAATTGGATAGCAGCTAATGCTAACTGTTCCTGGAATTGTGTCCTTTTACACTTTAAAACTTTAAAGGCACTTTAAAAGGCACTTCCTTTTACCAATACTTTAAACCAGAGCTCATTAGAGCATAAAACCCTTCCTCACCTTGAAGCCTCCTATTCGCTGGTCTCTCTTAAACCCTCCTCACCTTGAAGCCTCCTATTCGCTGGTCTCTCTTAAACCCTCCTCACCTTGAAGCCTCCTATTCGCTGGTCTCTCTTAAACCCTCCTCACCTTGAAGCCTCCTATTCGCTGGTCTCTCTTAAACCCTCCTCACCATGAAGCCTCCTATTCGCTGGTCTCTCTTAAACCCTCCTCACCATGAAGCCTCCTATTCGCTGGTCTCTCTTAAACCCTCCTCACCATGAAGCCTCCTATTCGCTGGTCTCTCTTAAACCCTCCTCACCATGAAGCCTCCTATTCGCTGGTCTCTCTTAAACCCTCCTCACCATGAAGCCTCCTATTCGCTGGTCTCTCTTAAATCCTCCTCACCATGAAGCCTCCTATTCGCTGGTCTCTCTTTAACCCTCATCACCTTGAAGCCTCCTATTCGCTGGTCTCTCTTAAACCCTCCTCACCATGAAGCCTCCTATTCGCTGGTCTCTCTTAATCCCTCCTCACCATGAAGCCTCCTATTCGCTGGTCTCTCTTAAACCCTCCTCACCATGAAGCCTCCTATTCGCTGGTCTCTCTTAAACCCTCCTCACCATGAAGCCTCCTATTCGCTGGTCTCTCTTAAACCCTCATCACCTTGAAGCCTCCTATTCGCTGGTCTCTCTTAAACCCTCCTCACCATGAAGCCTCCTATTCGCTGGTCTCTCTTTAACCCTCATCACCTTGAAGCCTCCTATTCGCTGGTCTCTCTTAAACCCTCCTCACCATGAAGCCTCCTATTCGCTGGTCTCTCTTAATCCCTCCTCACCATGAAGCCTCCTATTCGCTGGTCTCTCTTAAACCCTCCTCACCATGAAGCCTCCTATTCGCTGGTCTCTCTTAAACCCTCCTCACCTTGAAGCCTCCTATTCGCTGGTCTCTCTTAAACCCTCCTCACCTTGAAGCCTCCTATTTGCTGGTCTCTCTTAAACCCTCCTCACCATGAAGCCTTCTATTCGCTGGTCTCTCTTAAACCCTCCTCACCATGAAGCCTCCTATTCGCTGGTCTCTCTTAAACCCTCCTCACCTTGAAGCCTCCTATTCGCTGGTCTCTCTTAAACCCTCCTCACCTTGAAGCCTCCTATTCGCTGGTCTCTCTTTAACCCTCATCAACTTGAAGCCTCCTATTCGCTGGTATCTCTTAAACCCTCCTCACCATGAAGCCTCCTATTCGCTGGTCTCTCTTAAACCCTCCTCACCTTGAAGCCTCCTATTCACTGGTCTCTCTTTAACCCTCATCACCTTGAAGCCTCCTATTCGCTGGTCTCTCTTAAACCCTCCTCACCATGAAGCCTCCTATTCGCTGGTCTCTCTTAAACCCTCCTCACCTTGAAGCCTCCTATTCGCTGGTCTCTCTTTAACCCTCATCAACTTGAAGCCTCCTATTCGCTGGTATCTCTTAAACCCTCCTCACCATGAAGCCTCCTATTCGCTGGTCTCTCTTAAACCCTCCTCACCTTGAAGCCTCCTATTCGCTGGTCTCTCTTTAACCCTCATCACCTTGAAGCCTCCTATTCGCTGGTCTCTCTTAAACCCTCCTCACCATGAAGCCTCCTATTTGCTGGTATCTCTTAAACCCTCCTCACCATGAAGCCTCCTATTCGCTGGTCTCTCTTAAACCCTCCTCACCTTGAAGCCTCCTATTCGCTGGTCTCTCTTTAACCCTCATCACCTTGAAGCCTCCTATTCGCTGGTCTCTCTTAAACCCTCATCACCTTGAAGCCTCCTATTCGCTGGTCTCTCTTAAACCCTCATCACCTTGAAGCCTCCTATTCGCTGGTCTCTCTTGAACTCCTTGCCATTCTTCAGCCACTTAAGCGTGGGCGTCGGGTTGCCGATGGCCTGGCAGCGGAATTTGACGGTCTTGCTGGCAGGAACCGCGTGGAGCTTCTTCTCCATCTTATCGAGCTGCGCCCACACCGGCGCCATTGCTGCAGCGGGCGAGGGTGGAGGGGGTGGAGGATAAGGACGTGAAATGGAGCACAGCAGACAAAAAAAAAGAATACGAGAGATTAGACGGGGCATGAGGCGCATGTTTACTGTCCAGCCGCTCACACAGGATTATTTAACGTAGCAAAACGGTAGCTGAACACGTAGCAGCAGCATCCTGGTGTCACAGGGGTTTAGGATATCTGTAGCACTCAGGACACCAACACTAATCCACCAAATGGAGTGAAAAACTATCGTCTCCCATCTTGAGGGCAAAGCACATTCCACAGAACTACTGAAGTACTGAAGGTAAATGAGGAGAAACCTCAGAGCTAGGGTCCATTAGTATTCCAGAGTTTCATCATGTTCTTCCTGGTTGGAGAGGATTCAACACGTTTGGGTTTAACCCGATACACAAGGCTCAGGAAATTGCACTTTGAGCTTTTTCGGTACGAGACTGTGGATTAGCGTTTTTCCAGTGTCGGCGTGTAGATTTGGGACCTCGGAGAAGACAAGCTCACTCACGCTGTTGCTCCTGGCTGTTGGAAGGAAGCGTTTGACTGCTAGACTGTTTCGTCTCCTCAGAGGAGGACTCATCATCATCATCTTCATCTTCGGAAGACATTGGTGCATCTGACAGGGACAAGATAGACACAAAGCCAAAGAAACTCAAAAAGCTATACAAGCATTTTTCACAGTTAGTCTAGCCTATGAGACAATAAGTGAGGTAGTTAGATTGGACTACTACTAATACTACAAACCTGAACTTGGTCCACATTTATGCTGATCTATAAAACACTCCTTGCTCACCTGTGGCATTGGCGTTCAAATACTCGCTGTGGTTCCCAGCAGGTCCCTGTGCGAGTTCTGCTGAAGATACAGAAAGAGAAAATGGATCGAGTTAGTTAAGAGTCAGTGCAGGAATTGACATAATCTAGTAACAAGGTCAGATTCCTGTTTGATCTTTGAGTACGTCATAGAGAAAATGGGAAGAAATCCACAACATCCTACTACAGTACTGTGCATTTGCAAAGGAACATTGGACAGTCTCGCCATCCGCTGCGTTCCACCTATACGTCACGATTCTGCCCAAACACGACATGTGGGGAGTGGACTTGTATGCACCCTGGTTTATTATTATGATGGAGTAATTCTAGAAGATTCTTAAAGGTTTTTGAACACACAACTTGTTTGTTTTCCTCAGACCCTCATTTTCTCTGGACTCTGGTTCAGGCGAACTCGATCTTGGCGTGAATTAGTCAAGGGCCTCAGACAGATCCAAGGGGAGGAGTCCAAATTCAATTGTGAGCAGAAAGTGGGTGGGGTCACAACCAGCTGAGCCCCGTCCCTCCTACCGTCGGGAGAAGGGGGTTGTCTCTCTTTAAGGTGGTGTGAGGGTGGACAACACAAGAACACTGACACAACATGCTGTTTTCTCCATGTTCCAGCTGTTTCCAAGTGGCTAGAAAGTTAATCTTCCATCTTAAAGTCAGCGGATTCTGGTTAGGGTTTTGAAGAGGAGGCTGTGGGGGGTCCATCTCCTGGGTCCTCCTCGTTTGTGAGGTAGGATGTTTTCATGTCACATGCTAATAGTCACTGCCTGAAGCTGAAATGGTGGTAGTGAGATCTTAAGAAGAGCACAATCGTCACCTGTTTCACATTCAAATGTGGAACGTTTCACAGAATTCAGTTGCTGTGCCTCCAACTTTATTTGAAATTTGAATAAAAATGTAATTAAAAAAATTGAATTTTAATGTTACAGAATTATGAAGTGATTGGTCTGGCATTACAACCTGGCATTTAATAAAATATATATATATATATATATATATATATATAAAAAAAGTCAACTTTTTCATTTGAAACTGCTCCTGATGGCAAAGGGTCATAGGTGGAAGTGTGTGAATAAATTAAAACAGAAAACCAAAAACGACCCCCCCCCCCCCCCCCCCCCCAGACACTAGAGGACGTCTGAGTGAACAGTCCCGCCCTGAAAATAACATGCAAGCGTAGCTCCTACGTACAAATGCATGTGGAGCTGAAACTGAAGAGATAAAAATGGAATCACACTTACAAATCCAGAACCCCCTACTGGGCAGTTCCACCCAGTCACTACTATTAACTTTGTATGCCGCACCTCCCAGACAGAGACAGGGAAAGTGTAAAGAGGGGGGGAGGAACGGACAGACAGACAGACAGACAGACAGACAGGGGGAGCAGGGGTTGAGAGAGAGGAGAGATTATCAGGAGGCCTGTAGCAGCAGGTTCCTGCTACAGTGTAACCATGACGATCCCAGTAGGGCCTAGATAAGGTATTTCCTGCGTTGCATGTGTCTAACAGACTGCTAATCCTGACAGGAACGAGGGGGGGGGGGGGGGGGGGGGGGGGGGGCTCAACTTTCCCCTGAAAACATGAGAGAAACACGACGAGAGACTTCAGAAACCTTCGCCTGAAAACACGTCAGAGTGCAGACAGGCGCCAACACTAAATGATTGTTGACTTTATATCGCGCCTAACTAGCAGCTGCTAAGCTGTTTTTACAACACTCTACTTTTCCTTCAGCTTTTTCACTCCTGCCTCACCCCACGCGCTCAGCACACCTCTCTCTCTCCCTCCCTCTCTCTCTCCCTCCCTCCCAACTATCCTGCTGGTTGCCATGTCTTAGGCACCATAAAGAGAGTCCTGTAAGAGTGTGTCACTTTGAAGTTTGGCAGAACGTAGCTACCATAGCGCGCACACACCTAAATATTCAGTCGATCTAATTTAACTAGTAAATTTGCAGAGCTCTCTACTGAATCAATACACCACATACAAAACAATCTTAACTTCCAATTCGAAAAAATCTCGTCAAACCTGAACGTGTCTAATCTCTCGTGTACATCTGCACATTTGGAGCAGCATCCGTCCACAAACTCCGCCCCCTGCGTGCACGGACGCACCTCGGATACGAGCGGCACGGGGCCAGTTGCCGAGGGCTACATAAATGCCTCGTGCCGTTATCAGCAATCGTGTTGGCGCAGCGGAGACACTGCAACCCTCACGAGTTTGTGACGGGAGAATTCCAATAACCTCGTGGCTCTCGGCCAGCACGGACCAGGACGGAGACGTTTAATGGAGACACGTCGTCACCGGAGCAAACACAACTCCACGGTGGATATCCACCCACAGAACATTCGCAAAGGAAAGAGCTTCAGCGGACCAGGACTCGGACTAGAGTCTAACGCCGGGTGACGTCCGGAGAACAGATGTTGGCCTCTACTGCCAAACCTACGACCCCAGTCCAGCCAATGAGCCGAAGGGAAGGGGAGACTGTTAGACAGGCAACTAAATACTCACAGTGTAGTTTATACAAAGGTTTTGTTTACGAAAATCAAAGCTATTGCCAACAAACAAACCTCTGGACAAATGATTGCGCTGTAATATTTTCCAGTGACGTAAACAAGCCACAGCGTAAAACTGTTGTGTGTGTGTGTGTGAGAGAGAGAGAGAGAGAGAGAGAGAGAGAGAGAGAGAGAGAAGAGAGAGAGAGAGGAGAGAGGAGAGAGAGAGAGAGAGAGAGAGCGCACCCGTGCACTCCTGGAGGATGACACGGCCGGCCAGCGCCTTCACAGTCCGAGGTGGGCTCAGGTCGGGTCAAATGTTTTTTTGGATAAGGCAGTTAGGCTGACCCTCACTCAGGTGCACTGGGAAAAGGGACCGACGTGCCTGAAAATCACTTTAATGATACAAACTCATGAAAGGAATCGAAGAAGAAGAAATAAGCAGCACAAGGGTTCTGCAGGTGTGCTAGAGAAGAGGGGAGGGAGAGAGGGAGAGAAAGAGAGGGGGAGAAGAGGGGGAAAAAGAGAGGGAGGGAGGGAGGGAGGGAGAGTGAGAGAGAGAGACAGAAAGGGGGAGAAGAGGGGGAAAAAGAGAGGGAGGGAGGGAGGGAGGGAGAGAGAGAGAGACAGAAAGGGGGAGAAGAGGGGAGGAGGGAGAGAGAGAGACAGAGAGGGGGAGAAGAGGGGAGGAGGGAGAGAGAGACAGAGAGGGGGAGAAGAGGGGAGGAGGGAGAGAGACAGAAAGGGGGAGAAGAGGGGAGGAAGAGAGAGAGAGACAGAGAGGGGGAGGAAGAGAGAGAGAGGGAGGGAGAGAGACAGAGAGGGGGAGGAAGAGAGAGAGAGGGAGGGGGAGGAAGAGAGAGAGAGGGAGGGGGAAAGCACATGAGTTGAAGATTGCAGCCTGCATGGGAAGTAATACAAGAAGAGAACGACCACTGGGATTTCCTTTAGGAAGCAGCACTGGTGGTTCAGCAGGGAAAGAGAGGGAACAGCTGACAGAAGGAGAGAGAGAGAGAGAGAGAGAGAGAGAGAGAGAGAGAGAGAGAGAGAGAGAGAGAAAGAGAAAGAGAGAGCGAGAGCACATTCTAGTTCTGGAGACAGATTCAAACTCTGGCAAAGCAGCGGTGTGAGGAGTGTGTGAGACGCAGGAGCAGCGACCTGGCCACAGGAAACGCAGACGGATGTCCACAGATCACACACAAACCCGTGCTGGGCGAGAGGAACCCTGTGACAGGCCGCACACCAGCCGTGTGGCAGCGTGGAGGTCTCGGCCCGAGGCAGGAGCTGAACGGGGGAAGAGTCGCCCCTCCCCCACGGCCCAGACAGGCCTTAACCCAACCATACATGCCAACAGCACAAAGACTGCAGTTCTACAAACAATCACAACCTAACACACACACACACACACTCTGCAGGGGGGAGTCGAGGGTGAGATCAGCCTGACCCGCTGAATCACACCTATTGTTCTCCCAGTCACTACCAGTCCCCATCTCTACAGAGAGAGAGAGAGAGAGAGAGAGAGAGAGAGTGTGTGTATGAGAGAGAGAGAGAGAGTGTGTGTATGAGAGAGAGAGAGAGCACGAGCGTGTATGAGAGACAGAGAGAGAGATAAAGAAAAGGAGAAGGCAAAATAAAGGGGAGGAAGACAGAAAGAGAAGAGAAGGAATGTAAGCATGTCACTGTGGAAACAAATACGGATAAGCTAGACGCACGCACGCGATTTTAAACTTTTTTTTTTTCCTTCTGAGGCTCAGCTGGTCACACTGTCCCACCGTGCACAACAGGCGCATTCCAGGAAAACACCCAAAGTACGCACCAGACCGAGCGCTTCCACTCGCTCGTAGACCCAGAAGGGAACAGGTTCTCACCACAACACCTCATCCACCTTCCTTCCAGACAGACGGCCTTCAGGCGTTCGGAGCAGGCTCCGTGTCTGTGCCCTCGGGCCGGCACCCACCCGCGGCCTGCCAAGCACCCAGGCAGATAAGGTGGCCCAGACAAGCAGGGAGAGGCCGTCGGGGCAGCTCAACCCCGCACAAGCTCTCCTGGAACCTGCAGACACGCTAAGCTTGATCTTCCGCTATTCCGCCTAACATACTCCAATACCCACAATCCCTTTTAATTCTTAAAACGGAAGTGATTTTGTTTGTTTTTGGGTTCTAAGCCCCTCCCACCACTCAGATCCGTCGTAAAGGTCAGGTAAGCCGAGCCCTCCCACCAAGTTTTCCCCATTTCCTCCCCCGTTGACCTCTAGTCAGTCAAGTGGGCCGTTCCCGCGGCCTCTGGAAGGAGTTTGGAAGTTCGGAGCTAAAGGGGTCCACAATGGAACAGCCGTTAGCGCAGCCCAAACCCTCTCAGGACGAGATGGGGCCCCAAACACATGCAAAGGCTCCCATGACACATGAGGGCCCCACACCTTTCCATAAAGGGTCCATTCTGCCCTTAGCATACACGGATGTCAGCACCTAGCTTTTACTAGAGCTGTAAACATTACGCAGGGCTTCATTAAAAGAGCGCAGGGAAAATACGTAGAGGAGAAACAGAAACCTATGGCTCGTGTGGGAGGACCTGCACCGTGTCGTAACCGGGAACAGGACGGGGTCCTACGCAGAACTCAGGAGCCGTGCACCGAGTCCTCTACTTACAGAGATGCTTGTGTAAACCAATTTTCCACCTCTCATCATCTCCCTCAAAACAACCAAAATTATCCCCCCCAAAAAAAAAAGAAAAGAAGAAAAAAGACCAACGTGGGCTGAGGGATATACAACTCCTTAAGGGGCAGGAATCCACGGTGGCCGAGGTCCTGGTGTTTGGTTTCGTTTGTTTTTTCCTGAGGAGGAGGAAGACAGACCGCACAAATGCCAGCGTGTCAGAACACTCATCGACAGCTGAAACTATCATTCACTCCACAGGAAGCCGCCAAGGGGGGGGGGGGGGCGAAAGCTCCCATTTACCGTGACAAGAGGAAGAAGGAGAGGAGAGGGGGAGAGGACCTCCGAGCTCGCTTGACCATTTGGTGATGGAGTAGCAGACAGCCTGAAGAAGCCATCCATCATGCCCCAGACTCTCCCCTTCTGTCCCTCCTCCATACACCCCGGAGGGATCCCTGAAGGAACCATCCCAAACCCCCCCAAACCCCCCCCCCCCCCCCCCCCCCCCCCCCCGGTTAGGTACCGTAACCCTCGGTAAATGACAGAGGCGTCAGAACATCAGAACGATGCAGGCAAACTCTCACTGGCGCCATCTTGACTACCACAGACTTCTGCCTCGTCTTTTGGATGGTATATCTTCCCCTCGCTGCCTGACTATCTCTCTGCTGAATGAAACCAGGCTGTCGTTCCCAGAAACACGATCTCCACTGTGAAGACCGCCACAGGGCGCACTGCTCACCGTCTCCTTAAAGAAAAAAAAGGGGCAGTAATTTAACGTTCCAGGTAGTCACGTCTTCCCTTGACAACAAATACCTATAGAGAGCGGGGGAGGGGAGGCTGCACGTCTTTTTTGCGTAGCTGGAAGGTCCAGGTGGCAGGGACGCCCCTCTCAAGGTCCCCCGGGTTGAAGGGAAGCAACCAAAACCTGGTTTAATTTAAGGCTTTTACAGGCACAGTAAGGAGAGAGGGAAAGAGAGGGAGGGAGAGAGGGGGAGAAAGAGAGGGAGGGAGGGAGAGAGAGGGAGGAAGGAGAGAGAAAGCAAGACAGACAGTGCCTGTAGCATAACCCAATAATTGTAGTGTTTGGAGCTGCGCCGGGCCCCGCTGGGGGGGCGGGGCGGGGGCGGGCCATGGGGGCGGGGCACGGGGTGAAGCACAGCACGTCCGGGCCTGTGAGCGAGGCAGGAGCCCTCGCTCCGCTGGAACGCTGCCAGGAGACACATTTTTCAGGATTTCATTTCATGGTGGCGCCCCCCCCACCACCCCCACCCCCCCCTGCATGGTATGGAGATCTGCGGTAAAGGACTCAAAGTCCCTCGTACATGTTTTGGAAAAGCATGTGGACACCTGAATGGGGCCTTGTTGTGAACCACCCATACAGACTGCAGGCACAGAATACCCATCATGCACTGCAGAGCAATGGGCACTTGGTTGAAAGAGACATTTTCATTAAAACGAGCCCATACATTGCTGAAAACTTTATTCTAGTCTGCGAGCCAACTGAAGCAGACCTAGCAAATTGGATTCCGACAAGCCTGGGAACGTTTCTCCTCTGCAGTGACCATAATGTAAGGGAGAAAGAAACATATATACTTAGACATGTCAGAAAGATAATGGCCGTCAACTCTGCGAGTTTGGCTTTTGCAAAAAAATCTTGGACTCCTTTCCAGAACAAATCGGAAATCCTTGGTCTACACTGGCCAAGTTCAGAAAGCCCTTCCAAGGAACTGCTTAGTTGTTTGTGCAACGCTCTGAAACGCCGCTTAGTGAAGAGTGATACCACAGACTGTCCAGACGTGTCCAGATGTGAACAGAAACACTGCATGAAGGTTCTCTTGGACAGTCGGCCCATGAGCTGGTGGCGGTAGAGAAGAGGTCTGCTTACCTCGTTCTGGGCTGGCGGGCCGGGCCTGGCCCAGCAGCACGGGGGCCAGGAGGACGCAGAAGAGCAGGAGCATGGTCTTCAGGAGGAGCTTCAGCGCCGTGGTCTACAACATCGCTGCGCGCCCAGCACAGCTCTTCACCCTGAGGGAGAGAGAGGACGTTACACACCGACACCCGTCTGCAGAACACACACATCTGGAACGCTGCTCGAGCCGAGCGAAGGACCCTGGAACCAACCAACCGGGGTCGTGTGACGAGACACAACTCTCCTCAGAAAACAGGTAGTATGGCGTCAGAACCGGACCTGTTACCTTGACTTCACAGAATCTCCCTCAGTGTGGCTAGAGAAAGACAGTATTTACGACCAGATAAACAGATAAACCCAATGTCACTTCTTTCCACCACTCCCACAAATTCTTGCTGCACTGCTGGGGGGTGGAGGGGGGGGGGGGGGGTCGTCCAGCAGCCTTGGTGAGCTTCCCCCTCACGTGCTGACGTTGGCCGATAAACCACGCGGCGCAGTCACGGACAAACGTTCCGCAGGGCTCGGTTCGAGAGTACGGTACGCTGCCGTCGTCGACAATGACATCACGCATCCTTCAGATGAAGAGAAGTTCAGAGTCCAAGAGAAGTTCAGAGTCGTTTTTCTCTTTGCTTATGCCACAGGCCAAACAGGCCCATTACACACTCACACAGGCGCACGCACCTCTACGCGGCCGGCCTGTCGTCAGCACAGAAGCCAAGCACATGTCCGCCTTACATACGGAGCAGACTGCTGGTCGGCGAAGGAGAAGCAGGAGGAGGTTGAGAGGAGGAGAGTTTGGACAGCTCACAGTGTCTGAGGCTGAACAGTATCTTCTTAATGGACGAGCACGGCCAAGATTCACAATGAGCGAAGACTTACAATGAGCCAAGGCACTCGCACACACTGCAGGTTAAAAATGTTAGACAGCTCTAAGGCAGACACCCCCCCCCCCCCCGCCCTATCACTGCACAGAACCACACACACACACACCCCCCATTTGTCCTACTGCAGGAGCGCATTCACCAAATGTCTCCCTCCATCCATCCCTCTCACACTCTCACACACACGCACACGAGGAGGCTGATCACACTTGCCGTTCATTAAGGATAGTTTGAAACATCAAGCTTCATACATCTGCTTTAAACACCCTAATAATGGTACGGAGGCCCTTCTGTGTTGATTGGGTTTAGCAGTATTTGGATATTGGGTTTCAACTCCAAGCTCACACGGCTCGTTGCTTTGACAGAACGCAACTCGAGGAAGGCAGAGCGAAGCCCCAGCGACAGATCCATCCTCCGCCAGCCCACCAGGGAGACGACGACGGCCGCCGTGTCGTCCTTCAGCTCTGCTGGTGTCCCTCATGGACCTGCTCTTACAGTGCAGCCATTTCATCTCCTCCACAGCTGTAGAACACTGGGCTTAGAAGCACAATACAAGTGAACAGATACTGAGAAACACGGGAGAAGGGAGGAGAAACAGGGGAGAAGGGAGGAGAAACAGGGGAGAAGGAAGGAGAAACAGGGAAGAAGGGAGGAGAAACAGGGAAGAAGGGAGGAGAAACATGGGAGAAGGAAGGAGAAACAGGGAAGAAGGGAGGAGAAACACGGGAGAAGGGAGGAGAAACGCGGGAGAAGGAAGGAGATTAACATTAACCAGTCTGCCAAAGCTCTCTGTCCCCAAGACCAGGGGTCAAACATCAGATCAGACTAAGAGGGGTGAAAGAGGGACTAGGCGGTGGTTGCTACAGGGAAGTGTGTGTGTGTGTGTGTGTGTGTAAATATGGGGTATCATGTGTGTGAGAGTCTGAGGCTCTGTCCAGCAGCTCTTCTCAGCTGCCAGACACTCGGAAGTGAGAAGAGCTTATGACACACACACACACACACACACACACACACACACACACACACACACACACACACACACACTTCACAAGTCTGGGGTGGGAGCGCGAGGTCAGGAGGCAGCAGGATTCGTATTCTCTTCAAATTCGTCATAGAGGAGGAAGATTCTCTTCCAAGAAAAACAACGTTCATTAGCCGACTGGACCTCAGGGCTAGCAAACAGCGAGAGCTGCGTTCAGTCCTTATTCGGTTAGACCATCAGAAGAGCAGCTGATGACGAGCTCCTGTTCTCAAACGTGGACCAGGTGTGTTCGCTCTGGTGTTAGGGCTGCTCACCAAGATGCCCACCAACACACACTGTAGTGAACGTCAGGATTGCAGTCGATGCCCGTTTCTCAACACAAATTCATCAGATTTTCACGTTGACCGTTCCTCCCTTCAGCCGACCGGCCAGGCTCAGATATCAGCGTGAATGGACAGGTGTGCAAAACGCAGAGAAACCGACCAACTTCGTTTTCAAAACGGCAGTAAACGCTTCCGTTTGAAAATCAAGGCCAGAGAGGACTCCGCTGAAGTCCTCAGCCAAGATAAAGAAAACCTCGAGCTCTAATCTTTCATCTTGGTCCGCATAAAGAAGTGAGCAGCAATGAAGACAAACCTTTGGAACAAACTTGAAGACTCAACTTGAGGCCGTTTTCTTAAGGCGGTGGAAGTAATGCCGGAAGGTTAGAGCCCTCATTAATGGCACTCTGAGACATTCTCTCGCTGTGATCGGTGGAGGAGAACGAGTGAGTGGAAAGACCTGGCCCCTCCCCCGCCTCATTACCGCCGCCTGCTAACCAAGCGGAACGTTCCGGAGGGTGGCGGCGTTGCACACCAGAGGACGGGAGCGTCTATGCTTGCATGGGCCGGAACCGCAGCCCGGTGGGGCCGCCCCCGGGGGCGGGCCTCTGTACAAGGGAGGCTGTTATGGGCGGTCCGGTGCACCCTACACACACGGCCACTCCCATTCTGTACCACCCCCCTCCCTGGCCACACCCACTACCCTTTACCCCCGTTCATACCATCACTGGCTGATGATTCCAACTCCACTTTCACTTGCATCCCTTACTCCTGTCCTGTGTATAACTGATAACTGTGTATAACTCACCCCACACACACACACACACACCTCCATCCCTGGCATTTTGACACATGGGTTGTGGTCTACAGAGCAAACAGACTTACACACCACTGTCCATTTTCAACTCCGAGTCCTTCACACAGCAGTGCAACACTGACTGTCTCTTTGGAAAAGCTCTGACTGTTACCTCCCCGAGCCACTCCAGCCCTGCAAATCAGAGCTCAGAGCAGAATTCCTCCACTCCCATTCCGAAACCACCACCACCATATCTCTCTCTCTCTCTCTCTCTCTCTCTCTCTCTCTCTCTCTCTCTCTCTCTCTCTCTCTCTCTCTCTCTCTCTCTCTCTCTCTCAAAAAGACTGTTCTCTCTCGTGTCCCCTCGGACTCTCCTGATCCTCGTTGAACATGAGGCAGATACAGACATGGACTCCCCCTGAGTCACCAACACCCACGTGTAGCCCACACACAGTTCAGCACCAGTCAGGGACACTGGGCTCCACAGTCACACCCGTCACAGATCTACGCCTGTGAGATCATCCACCCAAAAAGGCAGCCACCCACACTCTGTCTAAAAGATAAAAACGGAAACCAAACTTTCATTTTCAGAACACGCACTTCTCATTTTGAGAAGACCCGAGTGGGCCACAGAGGCTCCTGTCCGATTGGTCCTGCTGAAATACACCCTGTTGAGTAGCACACATGGAATTTCTAGCTAGTATGAGAATCAATTATGACAAAATTGTCAAACTCTCAGCTGGAAAGAGCTCGTGGCCAGACTGTCCCAAATGAGTCTTTTGCAGCTTTGATGTGAACTCTCTTACTGTAAAGCATCTGAACTTCTGACCTGATTTCAAGGATACCCTGGAAAAACAACACAGGTCAGATCCTGAAGGCCCGGCAAACTGCAACAATTTTCTCCTCCAATTTCACTAATTGATGCAATTATGGCCTTAAACACAGCTGCATTTTTACACGGGTTAGGTACACTTCTCCATTTCAAAGCTTGAATGCAATTCGTGCAAAAGGGATTAGTATGTAAAACTCTGAAAATGTTTTGAAAATGCCAAACAAATGCCAAAAAAGGCATAAATAATAAAACCTATAATAAATTATAATAAAGACCTCACCCAAGAATGGTAAAATCACAAGGTGTTCACCATATTTACATATATAAAAAAGTAGAAAAATTTTTGTGTCCGTCATATCTTCAATCTCCATTTCAAACATTGTGTACCGTTACTGTCCACACTGCATGGCCACTGTGAGTCCAGTGGGTTTTACGTCAGTACCAGCAGGACCACTACACCACCATGGTGGACACGTGCGTGCCACCAGACCCAAGGTGGAGACTGGCCATGCCAACAGCCCCACAGCCTGGAGGAAGTCATGACCGGAGCTGACCGTATGAGTGCTTGTGGACAACCAGGGGAAAATGAGGCAGAAAATTCATGCTGTCCAAACGATGCTCTCTTACTGGGTTTCTGGAGGAAAACTCTGAAAACCCGGAGCGTTCTCCTACATTCTGAAGAGGGGACCCTAATGACTCCTCCTAAGGACCACTAAACACACACCAGCTCAAGGGTGTCCCTCATCTGATGTCCGCAGTACCATATTATCATAAACATGATGTATTCAAAATAGTATTTTAGCTACCACCAAGATTACTTGTCCAAGACCTTTCGCATCAAATCATGGCCTGAGCGACCCAACTTGGAAAAAAGGTGGCAGAGAGTTTCTATGAAAAATACATGAAAGCAATTTCAGTGCAATGTTCAGGACTTGTGGAACAAAAACAAAGACGACAGCCAAGCTCAGCCTGGAAGACCCGGTCCAAACCGCCCAGTTGACCGGGACTGAATACCGTATAGCCATATTCAACAACACTCTAGGTCTAAGTCGTTATTAAAACTTCGAACCACTTCGCTGCCGAAGGTGTTGAAACACTTTTATCCTGACAAATGGTTAGAAAACATCCACGTTCTAGCTGCGCGTCAGCGGGGCGCACGCGCCTCCACTCGCGTGTACAAACAACGCACGCGCACTCGCACGCGCGGCTTGGCCATTTGCTTCTGCAAAGTCCGTATTCCAAATATTAAAAACCATCTGGCATGGGATGCAACGCTGCTGATCCGTTTACCAGCTATTCCGCAGTGGTCTTCATCAACATTTCCCCCTCAGCATTCCGCCTTATAACGTTAGACATGCTCCCCCTGTTCCTGGTAGACATGAAAGTAAATCTAGTAACTAACATAGGAAATGGGGCATTCTTAATCCAAACCAGAGCATCTCAAGAACTTCCAGCATTGTATTCAAACCAACACACTCGTTTGGGGAAATGTTTATTTTTTCAGAAAGTGCATTATTTGGAGATCTTAGAAATGTGTTTCCACAAACACATCTCCTCTTTCCCCTCCACCTACCCCTTGTCTCTCTCTCTATTTTCTCGTTAAAACACACATATTTAGTGTAAAGGTTCTCCGTTTGGTGCTGGTGTGAGGTATGCTGCTCACCTTCTCTTTCCTGGTCAACGGTGGGAAGGGGGGAAAGTGTGGATCCGAGATTGGGAGGTAATTTCGTCTTCGTAGAAATACTTCGTGTTCTTTAACAGTTCCTACTCGAAAACTCCACAGTTGTCCATTTTCCTCTTCGTATCTGCTGTTAAAACGTTTTAAAACGGTAGCCCGGAATATGCTTCTCGGAATTGCACAAGTGATAAGAACTTAAGAAGCGAGTGTATAACTAACAAAGATCATTTACAGACGTGTTCGCTCCCCAAACCACTTCAAGATGATTTATCGCCAATCCAAACGCCTAAGACTTTAAAACAATCAGTTTATTTCAATTCCCAAAGAAATCTGTACCTTCCTATCGAAGGAAAATCCTCCCCGTGTTCTTTTTGTTCGGGTCTGTTCTATCCGGGGGGAGAAATGGGGGAAAAACTTTTATCTCTTCCTCGATCGGTAATCCTCAGGAAAAAAGTGGAATTCGAAGCGCGGACGGGATTAAAACGCGTCTAAACGCCGATATTGGGTCTGAGCGTGGAGGTCCTGCGAGACAGAAGGTTCCGTGTGCATCCCTGGACGCTCGGGTCTGCTCCCCAGTTCGGAGGGTCCAGGACGAGATCGCGGTACGCGGAGATCTACTAGGTTTGCTGGAGCGCGCGAGCACGCACGCGCTCGCTTCACTTGATTTAAAACCTGCCCCCCCCCCTACACCCCCCCCGCGACACCTCAGGACTCTCCATCACTACTACCGGTGCATTATGGGAGTGTAGTTTTTCCTCGGGTTTCGCTAACGCGGTTCTTCCTGCACAGCTGTTTTGGGTTATTTCCACACATTCCCAACACGTATACAGTCGGGATAATATTATTTTAAATAATCCGTCACGTCAGGAACACACGCCAAGAGCGTATCACACATAAAAAGTTTAAAAAAAAACAACAACAAAGAATTAATCAAGAAGCGCAAATAAATAACTACCTGCAAAAAC
The DNA here is from genome assembly GCF_052324685.1 of Brachyhypopomus gauderio. NCBI lineage: Eukaryota > Metazoa > Chordata > Actinopteri > Gymnotiformes > Hypopomidae > Brachyhypopomus > Brachyhypopomus gauderio. The sequence continues at coordinate 1,326,997 of NW_027506895.1, forward strand.
ACATTTGTATTAAAGTATTAATTAATAAACATTTAAATGTAAATTAAAATGTATTCTCAAATTAGCAAACAAACAAATACTAATAATAAAAAGAATCAATTGTTAAGCGCTTTTCAAGACATACCAGGACACTACAATAAGGAAAATAATACAAATAATAACTGCCTCATCCAAATAAATATATCTTACATTCTGCCTATATTTCGGATTCCACCACTGATGTGCTTGTTATGATTGTTGTTCAGACCGAACTGTTTCTGTATTAACATTCAGATTTACAAGATGAGAACTGCCCCCATAGTCACGGACGTTATTTTGGGGGGGAACGGGGGGGACATGTCCCCCCCACTTTTTCAAAAGCCGGTTTTGGTCCCCTCCAGTTTTTACGGTTAAAAACCAAATATTTAAATAGCGACGAATCCATGTCCCCCCCACTTTTGAAATCAAAATTATGTCCATGCCCATAGTAATAATGGCTTTGGTTGTTATTAGTGGGGCTGATGAAATGAGACTTGTGCATATCTTCAGAGAATGAGACGGCGGAGTTCTGTGCTGTAGTGGACTGTAGCTCCTCAGATATTTGATTGGTTTTGCGGTCCTCTGCTGGAAGATGAAGCGAACGCACGGCAGCATAACTGCGACGTTTTGGCTCTAGATCAAGGGCACGCGCAATGGTGGCGCGCGCAGGAGGGCCTCGCTGGACCGAGACAAACTGCTGCTGGTTGTTTTGTTTTTTTTGCGGATTCACTATAGTATATAGGGCAATGTTTCCTGAGAGACACAGACTGTGAAATGAAAAAGAAATGTTGTATTTTGAAAACAAAATGAATTCTTGGAGCTATGATTTGTTAGAAATTTGTGGTGAGTTCATTTTCAGATGTGTTTTTACTCATTTGAGGGGATTAGAAAGCTAGCCATCTGTTGAAACTAATATTTCATGTGCTATTATTGTGGGCCCTGAAAGACCCATAACAAATACTGCAAGGAGCTTGGTGTGTGTGTGTGTGTGTGTGTGTGTGTGTGTGTGTGTGTGTGTGTGTGTGTGTGTGTGTGTGTGTGTGTGTGTTGAGAGCTACGGTAGTTTCCATAAACCTATACTCCAGTTTCTGAACTGGGTTTTGGTCAACATGGGTCTCTCACAAATGTATGCATTGAAATGAGAATAATATACCGTACTTGGGTTTACTGCTTTTAGGCAAAGCAGTTTGTTTAATGCTGAAAATATAAGGTGTAATAAAAAAGTATGTGTGAAAACCACACCTGAGATAGATATGTTCATAGAAAAACAAGTCAAAAGCCAAAATGTTTCACTTTTGTGTTACTGGTCTGTTTTTCATTCTTTTCATGACACCAGAACACTTTCTGTCCGATTAAACCTCAGTTGACCTCATTTTCTCAGCAAACAACAGTGTAAACCAGTAAAGCCCAGGTGGACATTATCCTAGCTGAGTAACACTCTCCGCACATCAACACCGCCCCAGGACCCAGCTTTCTCAGAAACGCAAACTCATTTTCCACTCAGGCACCCATTGTTCAATCTGGTGGTGTTTTTGTTCCTTCGCAGCTATAGAACATGTTTTTAGATAATTGTTTGGAAATTCAAAACACATTATAGTAAAATGTGAGGTAAATGCAATCACCCGTTCGTAATTCCAGAAGCCTGACAAGGCTGAAAGGTACGTTTTCTGAAAAGAGGAAGTGCTTTCTGGACCTTACTATTCAGAATGACAGAGTCTAGGTATAAATCGAACTAATTGTTAATTAGCCGGAGTCTTATTCTTTAAGCAAGCGAGCAGCCGGATCAGAAAGGGTCCCATTGACCTACTAAAGGGGGCTTATCAGCAAATACAGGAATGAACAGAGGCAGCAATGAAGTGTGAACCAGCCCTACAGAGACTAATGAGACACAGGCTGGAGGAAGGGTGTGGGCGGGGGAGGGGTGGAGCTCAGAATGAACTGGGGGTTAGTGGGGGCACTGGGGCAATTGGAAATCTAGAGGGGCTTCCAGTTAAACTCTGGAAAAAGTCTACATCCAGTTGCAAAGTTTCAAATGGCTTTCGTGCCGCTTGGCGGAGTAACTCCTGGCAAAGTATAATTCCTGTATCAAAGTGAAATTCTGGGTCCAATGTCACATACAATCTGCCTATGTTGATTAACACTACAGATCACATAAAAGCTTTATGAATCTGCAGCAGCCCATCTGGTTACCATATTATCATCCATATGTGTTAGAATCCAAAGCTGCCATCTGTTCCTGGACCTCTCGTACGGCTCTGTGACGCAGGAGTCAGCAACGCTCCAGCTTTGATTTGATTTTGTGGTGAGTGATGTTTTTCATCAGCAGAATCTTCATACCTCCTTGGCTGTCACGAGAAGACCGAGGATGGATTTAGGGTCGTCTTAAAGAAACATCCACACATGTCCCGGCTTTTGGGAAAGCCCGCAAAGTGCTTCAGATATTTCTGCTCACTCTGGCAGACTCCTAGTCTGTGAAGATGTGTGGTGGAAGGAGTTTTGGACGAACCCAGCAGGATTTATGGGATGGGATGTCACCCTGATAATACGAAACATATTTTTAGGGACGAGTTATCATTACCTCATTGATTCAACCCACTCCACGTGACTTTACTGGAGAAACACAGACCATAAAGGATTTACAACTGTATTTATTACAACTATTTGTAATATATGTATTTATTACATATAACTGCATTAATTACAAATTTAGATTGTAACTGTCGATTTAGGCAACATCAAAGAAGATCCAATTAAAAGAACTAGCCATCCACTGGAGGACTTTTATTTCACATCATATCGACGATCATGCTCAGATCATGCTCAGATTGATGCAGCTCACCGAACCCCAGATCAGCGTAAACCAACGACTCTTGGTCTTATTGTTATGACAACTAAGGAAGGATTGTAAAGCATCGTGAGGTCAAGCGACGTCCTCTTTAACCATCTGATTGTATAATTTTAGAATATTTAATTGAAATGTCAGTAGTGTTAAGTGTCACCACTGTCCTCTGCAACAGAAGCTAACGCACCACTGGTAGAATAACACAGTTTCTGTGTGCTTTGACGCATGGGTTTAAATCAACCTCAGGTATGACCCAACTTTCGGTCCACTGCTGTTGTCTATGACTCAGAGGTCATGTAGATGTCACTTCCTTTAGTCGGGTCGTCAGTCACATTTTAGTGAGAGGAGAATCATTTTGCATTTTAACTCAATGGTTGTAGGGTTCCTGAGGTCCGACCCATGACTCCGATGCAAATGTCTTGAGTGTAGAGAGTAGATCCATGTGCTGGCAGAGGAAGACGGTCTTTATAAGTGGAACATAAACCAGGCAGGAAGCCAGCACAGAGACAGCCCAGCTGAGTAATGATCTGAAGTACATAATCTCAAACTAACTGCCCTCAACCAGCACACAGAGAATGGGAGTAGTTATTACAGTGGTCACACCAGGTGCAGCGTGCGTGTGTGTGTGTGTGTGTGTGTGTGAGAGAGAGAGAGAAAGAGAGGGAGAGACTGAGAGCGTTCTGGGTGGCACAATGATGCTGTGTGGATATTTCTAGAAAAAGACAAAGACACAAGCGAGAGAAGAGAGACTTTTACAGTTGCAGTGGGGGGTGTTAGTGAGACATGGAGCACAAGTGACCCCAAACATACTCACAACACACACACACGGTTCAGCACATCACGAGCCCACATAAACTAATAAAATAGGCTTTGTGTTACTGAAACTTCACTTGTCTAATGTTGACATACACCCATAGTTACACACATGCCTAATGTTTATGCACAAAATTACTTCAACAATATTTCATATGCTCATTTGTTTATATAAAAAATTAACAGATTATGGATTTACACCAATCAACTTCTTAAAATCTTAACAGATTATGGTTTTAAACCAATCCATTTCCCCCAAACCTTCATTTTGCTCTTTCCCCATTACATTATTATGGGATAGTTGCCGGTGCCTTTTCAATGACGAACACCTGTCACTAAGCAACAGTGTCCACATCTCTTTTACTGCCCTCTCTTCTTAATCGGTCTGTTGACTCTGCTTTGCCTCATAATAACTCCGGTTGCCACAACTGGAGACCCACCTTTCTTTTTCAGCATTAAGCACATTCCCCGGGCGTCACCGGTGCTCACTCATCACTGGTGAAAGAAAGGAGAGAATCCCGCCCTCCGTCAGCAGTGCAAACAGACAGTGGTCGGCAGGCCCGGAACGCCGCTCCACAACAATAAGGCTATTGGACTGTGATTTGCATGCTCATTTGCATACCCTGCATAAGTGGCTAACTGCTCTTTCTATCTCTCCATTTCTCTCTCTAGCTCCTCCCACCTTCCCCTCCCCCTAACAAGGTACCTGTGCAGATATCCTAAAATACATATGTTTTGGTTTTTTGTTTTGCTGGGAACTTGCATCTTTGCTTATTCAGAATAACGGCTATGGTAAGTGTGCCATGCTGCTTTGGAGAAGCTCTAGTGGGTGATCTTTGGTCGCAGTAATGGGGTTCTTACTTAACCTTTAAAATACTTTTTTTTTAGGTATGGTCTTGAAGATCTAGACTGAGAACGCCATTTTAGCCATTGTACAACAGTGCAGTGCAGTAACAGTTCAATGAGAGGGCTAATGTTGATGTAATATGTGAGAGACCATTAGACCTTAATTAGGCTCTAACATCGTCAAAAAACCTACTCGAATTCCTTGTTTTTACTATAACCAATGGTGGACTGCCTCGTCCTGGTAAGTTCGAAAGTATGTCTCGCTGGTCCTGAGTTGAACAAGCTGTCCAAAGACCTTCCTCTCATTACACCAGGGGTCTGAACTTGCAGTTCTCGTTATGTATCGAGAACGACAACCTGACATCAACGAACGTCCCAAAGCACGCACACAAGCGGAGATCGTGTTCGTCCGGCGACCACAGACACAGCTCCTACAGGCCGGGACAGGCATTGTGACATCACATCCTACTCACGGCCCTGGGTGTGGCCCACTGTCTACATGCTTAGCAGCAGGAAAATGATAGGGGACACTTAATACCATCGCCCCAGGCAGCTGTTTTCAACAGAGAGAGGCTCTCTGCAATGGGAAGCCTGAGATATGGTCTTTTCCATAGGCTCTATAACCTTCAGAGAACATTGTCAGTGGGCAGCCTAAGTGACTGTGGGAACAGATGAAGAAGGAACTCCATCACGTGGTAAAAGCTCAGGGTGAAGAATTTCTTTGTTGCCATGGTGCTGGCACAAACCCACAGCCTAGTAAACACAGAGGCAAGAGGAATGAGAAAAATGTTAATATAGGGTGCGTTTCACGCTGGTTGTGATTTATATGTCACCCCACCAATCCACTGCTAGTGTTTACTTTCATGGATATTGTTTATTTTAAGAATACAGATAAGACTGTTTAAATCTTTTAATTCACCTCTCCCAGCAAATGTCTGAGATAGAAAGCTTTAAGATTACAGTATCTTACGCAGTAACACACTTTGCATCAGCACGCACACACATGCAGGCACTCACACTAAATACACTACTATGGTAAGCACACTAAATACACTACTATGGTAAGCGCCGTCTCCTGCAGCGTGGCTCGAATATCCGTTGGTACGCAACGCTCCCTGTAGACATCGCTCAGTGACAGAGCACGGCGTTAACGGGCTGTGACTCGCTTTCGACATCGTTATCCTGGGAATCAGGCTCAACCTGCTAACGGTAACGCAGCCAGACTAGCGCGGAGATTTAGATCAGACTGCTTTCTGCAGAAACGCCCCTTCGGCCTCTGTTAATGACTCCCAGACTAGTGTATGGCATTCTGCAAACATCACTCTAACGACTTCAAGACATGGATAAGCATCATGAGAAAGGTTTACTACAGACGTGTTTTACGCAGCATGGAGCAATACTTTTTAAGAAAGAAAAACTATTTTCTACCAAATAAAGGCATTTTTTTTGCAACAGTTAGATGTGTGTATATTCTGACCATAGGCCAACAAATTTCGAAGTGGATCATTATTTTACTGTGTATACAATAATAGCTTTATTACTACAAACTAGCACGTTCCTCATGGTTTCTCACGGTACATTTATTGTGCATTCTCTGTGCTCTTTTTTTACTGTTAGCAATTAAACAGCCACCCGGGACTGGAAAGCACGTCTGAGGTGCTGGTATGTGTTCCACAAGGGGGTTAGTTTACTGGGGTTAGTTTAAGAGGGTTAGTTTAAGGGGGTTAGTTTAAGGGGCTTAGTTTAAGGGGCTTAGTTTAAGAGGGTTAGTTTCCGGGGGTTAGTTTAAGGGGGTTAGTTTACAGGGTTTAAGGGGGTTCGTTTACGGGGGTTAGTTTAAGGGGCTTAGTTTAAGGGGGTTAGTTTAAGAGGGTTAGTTTACGGGTGTTAGTTTAAGGGGATAAGTTTCCGTAGTGTCACGTCCAGCCCCTCCCTCCTCCCTGGTCCCACCTAGCTCCCCGCTCCCATTCGTTCCTCCCTCTGTCTGTCACGCCCCGTCGTCAGTCTCGTACACCTGAGTCTTGTTCTACCGTCGTGTTTCCGTGTATAAAAACCCCCTCGTGTTTTACCCCGGTGTCGGTCATTCCCTGCACGGTAATCCCTCGCTCCTTCTATATCTCGTTTCTTCCTAAGACCTGTTCCTCCCGCTATCCATGTTCTCCCTTTGACTTCGCTCCCTGTCTGTTTGTTAGTTGTTCCCAGTGTTTTACGCCTGTGTTCTGAGTGTATGTTCCCTCGTGGTATTTCTATATGATTTTATCGTGCGGTCTGTTTGGGTTACCCTACTGTTGTGCTTTAGCGTTTCTTGTGTCTAGTTGCCCCGGTGTTCATTGTTGCCTATGTGTTTACAGTTTGTTAGTTGTGTGTTCTTACGTATGCTTGTTCCCAGTTGTTTAACGTTTCCGTTTAGTTCATGCTCTCTCCCCGTTAGTTTACTTAGCTCCCTCTGTCTTCCGTGTCCTTAGTCGTGTTTGTCTCTCTTTTCATTAAAACCCTTTAAATACAACTATACTCTGCATTTGCGTCATGCCTGCCCGTCGCAAACGTTACACGTAGGTTAGTTTAAGGGGGTTAGTTTAGGGGGGGGGGTAGTTTATGGGGGTTCGTTTACAGGGGTTAGTTTATGGGGGTTAGTTTACAGGGGGTAGTTTATGGTAACAAAGAAATCAGCTTTAATATTTGTGAAAACGAATCCCTCCATACTCGTTTGTCTGATTAAAAAACATAATTAGTAGTCTGGTTGATACATTTTGCTTTGTGGTCCTGGCAAAAGAGTGAAACCTCCTCTGACCCTAGAAGCGATAAAGGGAATGAACTGGACAACTCCTGCTTCTCTTGTCCACATAAGTATTTGATTTGATCACTACAGAATCTTTAACTTAGTGTGGAAGTAGCTTTCATCAGTAGTAAACACACAACAACTGGAACAGCTTTTAAAATCAAGACTCCCAACTGGCCATTTTATGTTCCAGCATTTTCAATTGACTCGTTGATTTTTCCTATTTATATTAGCGTTTTTAAATTTAGTCCTTTAGTATCCAAGATTCAGAGTTTATTTTCCACAGTCAATCTCTAGCAGACAGCTAGAATAGCTACAGAGTAAAGACAGCAACCCGGAGGGCCATGACAGTACAGACAATATTTAAGTAATATATGATCATGCAGAACATACGGACAGTGCATAATATCATAGATACATACTCAATATGTGTATTCTTCTTTACTATCTGTTCATCATCGGCCTCGTCTTTCCATTGTCCCACTCTTCTTTCTTCCCTTTATCCTCTGCCATTTGAGCAACAATGTGAGGGTTTGCGTGAATAATAGTTTCTGATGCCAAAGGAGAAAACCAACCCAAGAATGTGGGCGAGGCTGTGAAGAGTCCAACCTGAAGGGACAGAAGCAATATAATCAGACCTACTGGAGAAGGACCTGCCTTCATTAAGGGTACTAGCAGGATAATAAGACCTACTGGAGAATGATCTGCCTTCATTAAGGGTACTAGCAGGATAATCAGACCTATTGGAGAAGGACCTGCCTTCAATAAGTGTACTAGCAGGATAATCAGACCTACTGGAGAAGGACCTGCCTTCAATAAGGGTACTAGCAGGATAATCAGACCTACTGGAGAAGGACCTGCCTTCAGTAAGTATACTAGCAGGATAATCAGACCTACTGGAGAAGGACCTGCCTTCAATAAGTGTACTAGCAGGATAATCAGACCTACTGGAGAAGGACCTGCCTTCAGTAAGTGTACTAGCAGGATAATCAGACCTACTGGAGAAGGACCTGCCTTCAATAAGTGTACTAGCAGGATAATCAGACCTACTGGAGAATGATCTGCCTTCATTAAGGGTACTAGCAGGATAATCAGACCTATTGGAGAAGGACCTGCCTTCAATAAGTGTACTAGCAGGATAATCAGACCTACTGGAGAAGGACCTGCCTTCAATAAGGGTACTAGCAGGATAATCAGACCTACTGGAGAAGGACCTGCCTTCAGTAAGTGTACTAGCAGGATAATCAGACCTACTGGAGAAGGACCTGCCTTCAATAAGTGTACTAGCAGGATAATCAGACCTACTGGAGAAGGACCTGCCTTCAATAAGTGTACTAGCAGGATAATCAGACCTACTGGAGAAGGACCTGCCTTCAATAAGTGTACTAGCAGGATAATCAGACCTACTGGAGAAGGACCTGCCTTCAATAAGGGTACTAGCAGGATAATCAGACCTACTGGAGAAGGACCTGCCTTCAATAAGTGTACTAGCAGGATAATCAGACCTACTGGAGAAGGACCTGCCTTCAATAAGTGTACTAGCAGGATAATCAGACCTACTGGAGAAGGACCTGCCTTCAATAAGTGTACTAGCAGGATAATCAGACCTACTGGAGAAGGACCTGCCTTCAATAAGTGTACTAGCAGGATAATCAGACCTACTGGAGAAGGACCTGCCTTCAATAAGGGTACTAGCAGGATAATCAGACCTACTGGAGAAGGACCTGCCTTCAATAAGTGTACTAGCAGGATAATCAGACCTACTGGAGAAGGACCTGCCTTCAATAAGTGTACTAGCAGGATAATCAGACCTACTGGAGAAGGACCTGCCTTCAATAAGTGTACTAGCAGGATAATCAGACCTACTGGAGAAGGACCTGCCTTCAATAAGGGTACTAGCAGGATAATCAGACCTACTGGAGAAGGACCTGCCTTCAATAAGTGTACTAGCAGGATAATCAGACCTACTGGAGAAGGACCTGCCTTCAATAAGTGTACTAGCAGTATAATCAGACCTACTGGAGAAGGACCTGCCTTCAATAAGTGTATTAGCAGGATAATCAGACCTACTGGAGAATGATCTGCCTTCATTAAGGGTACTAGCAGGATAATCAGACCTATTGGAGAAGGACCTGCCTTCAATAAGTGTACTAGCAGGATAATCAGACCTACTGGAGAAGGACCTGCCTTCAATAAGGGTACTAGCAGGATAATCAGACCTACTGGAGAAGGACCTGCCTTCAATAAGTGTACTAGCAGGATAATCAGACCTACTGGAGAAGGACCTGCCTTCAATAAGGGTACTAGCAGGATAATCAGATCCAGAGCCTTTGCCCTGTTCTGTTGCTCTTTTATTTTGTTTCTCTCTCTCTCTCTCTCTCTCTCTCTCTCTCTCTCTCTCTCTCTCTCTCTCTCAACCAGATCTGCATCTGCTTCTGTTCTTACAGCTCAGCCTGCTCTTTTTCTTCTTTTTCTTTCTTCTGTCATGAGGAAGGATATTTTGTGTGTATATATATATATATATTCCTTTGAGGCAAAACTACACGAACTCTCTGATTTTGCTTTCGCATCATCACTTCCTGCCAGCTAAATATGTTTATAAAATTAACAGTTTGCTGGTTACAGTTCTCATTATAAAAGCTTGGCTTAGTCATACCTTTGCTTTAGTAGTCTAATATGATTTGGTAGGTTTAATGGTTATATGTGGCTAGCTTTTTCAAATGTATGCAAAATTATTATTCTGTCGTCTGTGTGGCTAATCAGGGCATTATGGGAAATGTAGTGCGTGTAGCAAATTCATGTAGTGCAAATGTTTGTGTTGTGTAGTTCAACAACTGGGGTTAAAACAAAGAGTATTATGGATTTGTATTTAATTTTTTTACATGATTACAAAGGAGCATTTTACTGGGGCAGGTGCTCCATTTATCTGTAGTGATGACCCTGATCAGACCTACATAAAAAAGCCCTGAAGCAGTACGTGTTCTGTGTGTGTGCACAGGAGTCCAGATCCAGAATGCTATTTTGTGCCACAAAGAGCAACATAAAGATTTCAGGGTAACTGCATTACATATAGCAGCTGAAAACGTGTCACATGATCGCTATAGAAGGGCAGACGCAGAATTCACTCACGTGAAGTTTGGGCTTCTGAACAGACGTGCGTTTCGCTTTCAAGCTCTCACTCTTTTTTCTCTCTCATCTCCCTTATTTCTCTTATCATCTCTCACTTTTTCTCTTTATCCGTCTCACATCTGGCCAACAGAGGCGTGCATGGGGGCTTTTCCTCCGGTTAATGCACTACAGTCTGTGAACGCTTGTCACTCAGATACATTCCTCATGTGCCTCAACATGTCCAAACCTCATCGGTGTAACACCGCATGACAGCGCCATTCTCTAGTCTGTACCCATGACCTACTGACATCATACCCTAGTCTGTACCCATGACCTACTGACATCATACCCTAGTATGTACCCATGACCTACTGACATCATACCCTAGTCTGTACCCATGACCTGCTGACATCATACCCTAGTCTGTACCCATGACCTACTGATATCATACCCTAGTCTGTACCCATGACCTGCTGACATCATACCCTAGTCTGTACCCATGACCTGCTGACATCATACCCTAGTCTGTACCCATGACCTACTGACATCATACCCTAGTCTGTACCCATGACCTGCTGACATCATACTCTAGTCTGTACCCATGACCTGCTGACATCATACTCTAGTCTGTACCCATGACCTACTGATATCATACCCTAGTCTGTACCCATGACCTACTGATATCATACTCTAGTCTGTACCCATGACCTGCTGACATCATACCCTAGTCTGTACCCATGACCTGCTGACATCATACTCTAGTCTGTACCCATGACCTGCTGACATCATACTCTAGTCTGTACCCATGACCTACTGATATCATACCCTAGTCTGTACCCATGACCTACTGATATCATACTCTAGTCTGTACCCATGACTTGCTGACATCATACTCTAGTCTGTACCCATGACCTGCTGACATCATACCCTAGTCTGTACCCATGACCTGCTGACATCATACTCTAGTCTGTACCCATGACCTGCTGACATCATACTCTAGTCTGTACCCATGACCTACTGATATCATACTCTAGTCTGTACCCATGACCTGCTGACATCATACCCTAGTCTGTACCCATGACCTGCTGACATCATACTCTAGTCTGTACCCATGACCTGCTGACATCATACCCTAGTCTGTACCCTCGACCTGCTGACATCATACTCTAGTCTGTACCCATGACCTGCTGACATCATACTCTAGTCTGTACCCATGACCTACTGATATCATACTCTAGTCTGTACCCATGACCTGCTGACATCATACCCTAGTCTGTACCCATGACCTGCTGACATCATACTCTAGTCTGTACCCATGACCTACTGACATCATACTCTAGTCTGTACCCATGACCTACTGATATCATACCCTAGTCTGTACCCATGACCTACTGACATCATACTCTAGTCTGTACTCATGACCTACTGATATCATACCCTAGTCTGTACCCATGACCTGCTGACATCATATTCTAGTCTGTACCCATGACCTGCTCCCCAACAGTCACCACCACAGCCCACAGGAATGACATACATATACATATATACATTTTCTGCATTTGCAATCAGGGACTACAGTGGAATGACCTTAAAAGTTTAACTGAATGACGCTCCATGTAGGGTTGTAGGATGATGCTAGGTTTTGGTTCCTCTGAGTTTTCTCATTTGAGTATATACATGATAATTGTATACAGTATGTCTGTAAATAGAACATCACACGGACACTGGACCAGAACCCGGGTCTGGTACCTGGACTGAGATCTTTCTGGCACCTTCCCTCTCCTGTCCTGGAGCCTAAGCACCACCTAATTAATCAGATTGGCGAGATGCTTTAAATCAGGAAAATGGCGATTGAATTAGCCCCCACCACTGCATCCGCACTCTCTGGGCTTTCTGGTGCCAATGAAGTTGTCCCCACAGATTAGATTACTGGCCAGTGTCCCTCCCCCAGGCCCTACGCAGGGCCATTAGGTAATGCAGGACTGCTCGTCCCAAACTCAGATCTGATGTGCAGCTCTTTGAAGGGCTGCTTTCACTCTGCAACCAGAGCAGGACTGCTTCACACAACCCAGCCAGCTAGTGAGGGAGGAGGGGACTACCTCACACACCAGAGTGAGAGTGACTACCCCACACACCAGAGTGAGAGTCACTACCTCACACACCAGAGTGAGAGTGACTACCCCACACACCAGAGTGAGAGTCACTACCCCACACACCAGAGTGAGAGTCACTACCCCACAGATGAGAGTGAGTCACTACCCCACACACCAGAGTGAGAGTCACTACCCCACACACCAGAGTGAGAGTGACTACCCCACAGATGAGAGTGAGAGTGACTACCCCACACACCAGAGTGAGAGTGACTACCCCACACACCAGAGTGAGAGTCACTACCCCACACACCAGAGTGAGAGTCACTACCCCACACACCAGAGTGAGAGTCACTACCCCATACACCAGAGTGAGAGTCACTACCCCACAGATGAGAGTGAGTGTGACTACCCCACAGATGAGTGAGTGATACCCCACAGCTGAGAGTGAGTCACTACCCCATATACCAGAGTGAGAGTCACTACCCCACAGATGAGTGAGTGTGACTACCCCACAGATGAGTGAGTGATACCCCACAGCTGAGAGTGAGTCACTACCCCACACACCAGAGTGAGAGTCACTACCCCAAACACCAGAGTGAGAGTCACTACCCCACAGACGAGAGTGAGTGTGACTACCCCACAGATGAGTGAGTGATACCCCACAGCTGAGAGTGAGAGTCACTACCCCACACACCAGAGTGAGAGTCACTACCCCACAGCTGAGAGTGAGAGTGACTACCCCACAGATGAGTGAGTAATACCTCACAGCTGAGAGTGAGAGTCACTACCCCACACACCAGAGTGAGAGTCACTACCCCACAGCTGAGAGTGAGAGTGATTACCCCACAGATGAGAGTGAGAATGACTTCACATGCACTTTGCGTTTTGAGAAACAGAAAACTATAGAAAACTATAATTCAATAACCTCTGGGTTATTTGTTTTACACTGGGCATGTATTAGGTTACAGACTTACAAAAACACAGCTGAAAGAGCATCTCAGTGTTAATTAGAAGCACTAGGGTATTTAATATTTTACTATTTATTATTACTACTACTACTACTACTACCATTATTATTATTATTATTATTATTATTATTATTATTATTATTATTACTACTACTACTACTACCATTATTATTATTATTATTATTATTATTATTATTTAGTTCAAAATAAGCGCTTGATAAATACAAGCAGCCACATAAATGTTTCCTCCACTCTGAAGTGTGAAGTTACTGTGAGTCTCCCTCAGCCCAAACCAGAACCCCTCCTGGCCCCGAGTCTGGCCGTGCGATCTGGCGGCGGTGCTGACCCCGTGCTCGCGCGAACATCCTGCCGAGTGCGTGACCGCGAGCGTCTCCCAGGACACGCCCCGTGCCCCCCCCCCCCCCCCCCCCCCCACCACACTACACCACACCGACTCCAACCCACACCTTCATCTCCCCAGTTCTCGGGTGGAACCCAGAAGGTTATGAAGGAAGTGGATTGTAGAGAGTTACACTGGTTTTCCAAATAAATCTCACTTAACCCAAGAGAATTCAAGCCTCTGTTTTTGTGGTGTTTTCCTGTCTGTGTTCCTGACCAAGACAGATTCTGAAGGGCAGAGCGGTGACTGACCCCAGTGCCTTAGCACATGTTTAAATCAACAGGCCGTGCAGAGCTAACCGCCGAATATGTTTATCTGTTCTCATGACGGTCGAGTTTCAGTCTCACACTGGCCTCAGCCCCGTTGACTTGCCTGCCGTGCAGCTCGTAAAAGTGCCCATGGTGCAGAAGAACACAGCGCTGGTGTGGAGACACGCCCCCTCACATGGGTGTGTCAGACATTTCTCAGAGGACCATGAGAAGAAGTGAGTGGTCGTCTGGACCGTTCACTCAGGCCTGAGGTACCTGCTGAAGAAACCCAGACTTTAGTCCAAAATAAGCGATATGGTTCGCAAATGTATTCATTGATGTCACACACAATAAAATATTCAAAGGAGTATTCATCTGTAAAAGTGCTGGATGTTAAGCACAATTACAATAAATGAAATGTTTGACTGAAATGAAGGTGGCTGTCTGACGTGGAGAGTCAGAGGACTGTTAATGGAAAACAAAGTCTTTTGGTGTGGCAAGCCACAATTTTTCATTTTTATTCCAAAGCTGCGGAGAAACATTTAAGACCTTTAAAAAATGAAAAAAGGTCAACATTTTGGCTTTTTTATTTAATGGCAAGGAAACCTTCATTCCTTTGGGCATAAGTCTTTACTGAGGTTCTTTAAACTCAAGCTTCACCAAACGTATTTACCACTTCAAAGACCAAGATTCTCCCTCTCTCCCTCTCTCTCATTCTTCCTCTCCCTCTTTCATTTTCTCCTTCTCTCTCTCTCTCCCTCCCACTCTCTCTCTCTTTCTCCCTCAAACACACACACACACACACACACACACACACACACACACACACACACACACACACAAACACAACAAACATACACAAAAGCATTCTGGGGGATATATACAATATAAATGGGCCCTTTTGAGTTGGCCCTTATTTCCTTTCAGAGGGTTTATATTAGTGTCTCTCTGGCAAAGGCAGCAACAGAGAGTCTTTCAGAGTGCTTGTTTAAACTGCTCACTAAATCGAGCCATGCCTCAAATCAGGCACACGGCCATATTTCTGCTCCAGCACCGCTGGTACCATCTGAAATGCATCAGCAAGACCACTGTTGCCCATTAGACTGCAGGGATATGAGGGCATATAGGCAGGAAGGTGCTCACACACATACACACACACACACACACAGGAAATAAGTCTGGTGCCTGTGCTTCTCATGACCCACCTGTAATATCATTAGCTAAAGGTACAGCTCTGTGAGGAGGAAGTCTGTTTAAGCGCTAGCTGATGGCAAAAGCTGAAGATATATACATTATGTACTTTCCTCCTTTCCTAACACACAAACATCCTTCTCTGCTGTTAAATCTGCATAACTATTTTTTACTCTTCCCCTCTCTCTCTCACGCTCTCTCCATCTCTCTCTTGCTCTCTCTCTCACTCTTTCCATCCCTCTCTCAACCTTTCCATCTCCGTCTCTCTCGGTCTCTCTCGTCTCCAGCTGTCTGTATGGCCCTATGTCAGCGGTTCCAGCAACTCACCCGTCTACATCATGTGGTCTGGATGTCAGCACAGCTCCAGCTGGCCTCCGACCGCTGCACCCCACATCCGCCCGTCTACACCAGCCTGGCATCGGTCGGAACTACGGCCATCCCATGGCCCGTCGCCCTTAAAGGAGCACAGTGGCTCCAAAGTTTCTGCCGCACGACATGACGGATGATCGATGTTGACCAGACACCATATGCTAGTGTACATGCTAGTGTATTTGCCTTTCAGACACGGTTGATCAAATTATAATCCAGGAAAGAAAATAATTATTCTGAGATACTTTTCTTGAGTAACATTATGGTTCTCCATCCTGTTTTTGCATAATCAGCTTCTTCTGAAGACTAAAATATAAAACAACAATGTGAAGGAATGTTCCAGGTTTGTATTATGCAGGAACATCACAGTACAGCAACCTTTGACCTGGCACACTGGGCCGAGGAGGCAAGACAGGTTAGCTCACCGAAAATAATTATATATACGGACTGGACCTCAGCCAACTCCGAGTCTGGACCTTAGAGCCATATACAAATATAGAGCATGCTCTATAATCTAATGTGACACATATAATCAAGTCTGAGAGATGTTAGTGTTTTACTCCGATGTATCCGGTGAAGATGCGTAAATGGGGTGAGCGACGTGTGCGGTTGAAGGTGAGAGAAAGCAGTTAAAATAACTCCTCAACTGCAGGAAGGAAAACACAGAGGGATGGTTGGTTTTCTTTTTAATAACACCTCCTGTTCCTGGACTGGTCTGGCTGTTTTAATGTGTGGTGGTGGTGGTGGCATCTCAAAAATAACCCCTAAATAATGCAGAGTAGGAGGACATGGAGGAGGGAGGAGTTTCTCAGTCGGTCTCGGACGGCTTTCTTTGTGACCAGTAAACGACGGCAATTATGAGAGGATTAACACGTTACGGTGAGCTGGAAGGCAGGTGTAGAGGTTATAGGAATGGGAGCACCCAGTTAATATCACACCTTCCCACGAGCGCTACATATAAGGAGAGAGGACGAACATCTCACGTTCAGTGCCTCAAAGCAGCTGATTGAGAAAGTTTGTCAGTTTGCAAACATGATGATTACTTATGATGCTTGTGTCTAGTGGTGTGAGCTGATACATCCCACGATAAACTGATGTTTAGAATTCCCAGAATCGGCTGTGGGCTGTTTCTACAGAAGCAGGCGGCTGAGTGACTGGTAGTGTGCACTTTCAGCCAGGAACATCTACCACACACACACACACACACACACACACACACACACACACACCTCAGGAGATTCACCCAGACCTAATAGCTTGGGCATAGATCAGCAACTTCACACTCAAATAGCCATTCCTTTAGAGTCCTTGGCACTTTAACTGGTGGAGGGAGGGATTCATTTCAGACCCACATCCATCACCGTCCAGAACCGTCCAGCACGCGGGCCGTGTCCTCCGTTCCCACATTCCAACTGCCGTTCTCAGCGCGCAGCATTGGTGCAGAAACCCAGAGCACGCTCAGTTTCACTGTCTCAGACGTCATACCGAGGAGTTCAAGGCACAGATCCTCGGTGCAGCTGTCGTTTGACCCGAATACGCGATAACACACGTTAGCCAACTCGTGAAGGACTTGGTGATTAGACGATCAGCAAAACATTTGAACAAAACATTCTGGCTCGGTAGCACTGCCAAAGCCCCAGAGTCCGCTTTGGCTGTCCTAAGGCAAGCATAAACTTTATTTATTTGTGACTCAGATCGTATGACCAGTGGAGCACTTTCCACCGAACAGATGCCTGGTGTGAGGCCCCGGGCCGACCTGCTCTTAGCTACCCGGAGAGGGAGCACAGAAGAATTACATTCTCACGTTTGTCTTTAGGAATGTTCAGCTCCTCCATGACACCTCCGTCCCACCACTCCATCGATTGTGGGAGAAAGTGTAGAGAAAGACACACTAGGAATCATGGGTATCAAGAACGTGCGATCAGAACGTGATTGGAAATCAATGGCGATTGCCATTGGTCCAGCCGACTGGTCCCACCAATCCCACGACTCGTACGGTCCAGCAGACTGATACCACCAATCCATTTCCATTCACTCTGTTACACTTCGGAAACTCAATCAAAATAACATTAACAGAGAAAACTGGTAAGGTTGTTTGAGTCACATGTATACACAACAAATTCATTAAGCTAAAAGGATGTTGTACTCAGACTACTGGACTGCTGAGTAGTCTTAGTAGTAAGGGCTCTGTGCTCTTATTTGTCATTTCTGTTACACTTTTAAATCTACTACAAGGTTTGCTTAAAGTACCAGAACTGTGATTAATATATAGGCCTGTATTATATATATCTATATACTATATAGATTTCATGTATAATTCATTCAACAACAAATTTGTTTTTTTATTATTTAAATAAAAATACATTAAAATAAAAATTGCATGCTTTTTTTACGCTGAAAAATGCAGAATCGAGAATATCTGGAGCCACAAAAGAAAGGTCAATGGTGCCATCTAGTGGCAGCTTCCCAGTATGACGACTCCATAAGATTGGCCGATTCAGATCATATTCGCTGCTGTGAAACAACTACACTCTGACCAATTAGGAAAACATTCACTTCCAGCCAGTGAACGGTTTTGTTTTATTCTCCAACAAACTTATTAGTGTTAGTAGATAGGAAGAAGCTTCAGAGAGGTGGAGGTGTGGACGCACTGAGATGGTGTCCAGTCTGAAGCAGCAGACCTCTGGTGAGTCCTTGTTGCTCATACAGGTCAGTCACCCTCTCTGTCTAGCAGAGCAGGTCACAGGGCAGGCGTCAGTAACTCCAGCAGAGCACTGCCGTCTGGACACAGATCTACAGGTAAGCGGGACCTTTTATCCTTCTGGGTTCTCAAGGCAGGGCAGCTCCTCACGATCACCTCACACACCTCCAGATGACCCCGCTCAGCAGCCTGCACGCACACACGCACACACACACACACTCACATTAAGAACTGAGAGGAACTGAGAGGATGTTCTGGGTGGTTTTTTTTCCAACCTTATGCAGCGGAGTTGACCCATCATCGTCCGTCAGGCTGGGGTCAGCTCCCCGGTTCACCAGAAGCTGGGTCACGGCCCGGCGGCCGCAGTAGGCGGCCCTGTGCAGGGGCGTGGCCCCGCCGTGGGTCTGGGTGTTGGGGCAGGCACCATGGGTCAGGAGGAGCTCACACACGGGCAGGTGACCCGCACGGCTTGCGTAGTGCTGCCACACAAAAGCCAAGCGTCCCGGGGGTGTGACTATGAGCGCGGCGGTCCAAACTGTCTTTAGCGATTTATCATCTTGTGTAAGTTGAAATTGGATAGATAACCGGGTTACTACTGACCAATGCAGTGTAGCCAGTCTGGTCCCTGATGTTTGGATCGGTTCCTCTTTTTAACAATAACTGGACCCTTTCCAGGTCTGCGTCCAGAGCTGCTGACCATATACCTGTAAATAAGGAGCTTATTAATGAAGTTAGCGCAGCAGGTCAACAGGTGTGTGACAACAGGAGGCAGACGTCACCTCTCTCGAAGTCCATCTCGTCGAGGGTTTGGTGGACGCTGGGAGCTGAACAGCGCCCCCCACAGGAGCACTGCTGCCCCTGCGAGTCCATGCCGAGGTGAAGACCGCTAGCTGCACAGCGGCATGAGAACACACTCCGGCTGGCGGCCTCGTCTCAAAACTCTGCTTCTGAGAAAATGAAATACTGAATTATAATACTGTCAGTATTAAGAGTATTGACTCGTCAGTAGGCCTACGTGGGTTTACTAACAGACTGAAACCGGGACAATTTTAGTTGGCTTATCTAGTTTTTTGTTACCTTAGTTTGACGTTGAGTCACACACACACACACACATACACACACACACACACACACAGCAGTCACGGTGACAGTCACATAGCGCTAACTAGCTAGCACAGCTAACTACATGTGAATCTACATTAGCTAACGTTAAAACCCTCGTATACTGCTGCTGTAAAGTTATATTTGCACTTACAAAGGACATTAAATGACTGATCTCAGTAAGCAGCAACTCTAACTAACTAACTATACATTGTAACAGCGGACCGATGTAAATAAACTCACAAGTAAACAGCATGACTGTACCGGGAATGTGGCGTTTCAAAATAAAAGTCTTACCTTTTTTGGGGGGGGGGGGGTACCTTCAACTAAATTATAGGCACACATGTTGAAGGTCTACATAAAACCGCGATTTCTTTTTCATTATGTAATTTCAAACAAAATGTTTTGGTCAAGCAACATGGTCGGTGAAATGGGTGTAATTTTGATAATCAAAAGACCCAGACGAACTAAAGGCACAAAGGTTTATTGACTATAAAAGACGTGATTCTCACTGGCTTTCTCCGTCAGCGAGATTAGCCTGTTAACAGGAGAGGGGAAAGAAATGAAATCAATGAATCTGCAGAATTTATACATTGTAAGGCTGATTTTTTAAAATCGTTAGCTTATTTTTTCCTGACACCAAATAATAATAAAACTTTGATTCAGCACACACCATCAGTTATTTCAGCTGTAACAGGTTATTCCGAAGGAAAGCGTCCTCATGATTATACAGATAGGTAGATGCATCAGTCCTGGGTATATCTTGAACAGTCTAAGAACCAACATTCACATGTTTAAAGGAAGCATAATATAACGTGCTAAGCAGGGTTTGCCCACTACGGTTTGGCACAATATAGATGAATAATAATGCAAGTTTGCTTGAAAATACACAACAGGCTTTGCCTCCTGAAATGTGTCATCCGGGCTGTGCGGTGCACGTTTGCCTCCTGGACTCAGACCGTAGGACCGGTGCTGGCGCTGCAAGTGTAGCACTGCAACGCACACCATCATCCACAAGAGGGCGATCTTTACCTCCATTCTAAAAAAGTGTACGAGAAGGACAACTGCTTTTATGCATCAAAAACAGAGATTTTTGCGGAAATTTATCCGCAAAGGCCCGTTGTGGCTGCAGGTTGATTCCGTTTTTGCACCTGCACACCTGGGTCAAAAACCTGTGGCCACGCTGACCCTTTGCCAAGACATTTGTGAACTTCTGATTTAAAACCACCCAGCACTGATGCCTCTTAAAAGCGGAGGACAAATTTCGATTGGGGTGTAAAAAATCACAATTGACAAAATATGGCACATTTCATTTCATTTCAGTCTATTTTTGTTACAAGAAATGAAGGCTATTCCATACAAGGAAATGCCCAAATGCTGAATATCTCATACATCAGTGTGAACTCCTCCCGTCACGGGTCAGGTCGACCCGTTTGGAACCAGGACAGGAGGAACGTGACTGCACAGAAGCAGCGTGGTCTGTTGCTGGGGAAAAGGGTCGTCTCACGGGGGGAGGTGTGCGATACCCCACGTGGAGCGGAGCGGAGACGTGATGCTGTGGGGCCGGTTCAGTGGGAGACGTGTACAGTGGGGTGCCATCACTTCCTTCCCCAACGTCGGGCCAGGCTCTCCGCGTGACCGCAGCTGATTTCGTCCTACAACAGGAGAGCAACCCAAAACACACTGAACTGTTGGGAGTGAACGAGTGTCACACTGCTGTGGGAGGAGCTTCGCCATGGCTCATGTACGAATGGCCGTCTAGCCATGTGGGGTGATTCTGTAAGGCAGGCAGACCAGGCCTCCACATTAAATTAAGCTCAGTTACAACTTAAACTACGGCTAGAAGGCCCGATGGCCGTAACTGCTACAAATGGCAGATCTTCTGATGAAAGCAAAGTTTGAATGACACAATGACATATCTCTATGAAAATAGTATGACCCTGTAGTGATGGGCAAATGACACAGAGGCTTGTCACTCTTACTGAAGTGGAGTGATATGAAACAGTGCCAGAGCTTGTATTCATGAAACACCAATGTCACACGACCAATTCAAAATATTTCGAGGCTTTTCATTGGCTCAGTCTTTCAGTGTGTGGCATTGGCTCAAAGCATTTCGATGCGTTCTGAGCCAACGACAGTTTGACGGGTTTGAGAGATTTGAGTGGTTTGGTGCCATACCAGTTATACAAGATGTATCATTACACATCAGCCTTAACCAACATTTAATGACAATATAATCATTATTTGGTATAAATGAACAAAACACTTGAATCACCACTCAGATTTTTCTGAACTTTCTTTAGCGGTTGCTATGGTTTCAGTTGTCCACCAGATGTCACCGTCACTGAAGCCTTGAAGCTTCTAATCTTTTTCGGCACAATAGTTAGGAAAGTCTCAGTGCTTCATGAGGGTTCACTTGCCCGTCACCATCACCCTGCCTTTATATTCGAGTCGTCTGACAAAATAAAAGTGTGAGCCGTCATGCAAACATAAAATGTTTTGGGGTGATCCTGAATTTTGAATGGTAGTCTAGTTGAAATCGTACACTGCCCAGACCCATGTTAATTAAACAGAACAAAAAGCACAAAGAACCACAGGACAGCGGAGTCAGCTTGTAACAGTCCATTTATAGAGTGCAAGAGAGAGAGGAGAGGAGAGAAGCTGTCCTCTCTTTCACCTTACAGAAATACAGCCTGATAACATATGCACATAAATAGCAGACGGCCTTTCCTCAAGGGGCCGACACACACGGAGACTCACACTCTTAAAGTGCTAATGTCTATTCTGATTGCCTTCATTGAACAGGAGTACCTACGCTTACAGAGATAAGACAACGAACTGCATATTGTATCCCATTAACTTTAAGTCGTTATCAGACTGAAATGGTCAAGCCATTAGCAGAAATCTATTCTGACTGAAATGGTCAAGCTGTCTGATCTTTGCAGCAACAAAATCCACGTCGGCGGACGTTAACGGTACACGTGACACACGGCGGGTGGGGGGTGGTGATGTAACGATTGACTAGACGCTGGATGAATGTGCTTCTCCACCAGACTGGCCTGCCCGTCAGACGAACAGCAAGCCGAGGTGAGACCCAGTCATGTGGGCTACCTCATTGCCATGGAAACCAATGCTGCCGTCGACTGGCAACAACTCAAATCCAGTCGTGATCAAGCAATAATAAATATTTTTAAAAGCATAAGAAATCAGCTGAGCACAGTTCTATATATGACGCACCCACAGGGACGAGACGTGTGAAGCACGCAACGCTAAGCTTGACGCAGAGATCTTTTTGGCATGAAGTGAACAAGGACGCTAAACGCTACAACTAACAGCTGAACTAAAACAGATAATAAAACTAATACGGTTAAGGACTAGGGTCATATATACCAATGAGCAGCCCAAACACGCTCGCCAGAGATTATACGTTCTGCATATGAACATACAGACAAGTTGTTTGGCTGCATACAGAATGCAGAACTCAAGAACGCCACAGAAATTTGGTTAAGGACCCGTCGTTCGAGCGGGACCTTCGTGTGCAGGTCTTGAAGGCCCCGGCGGGACGAACAAGGGCACGGTGACGTGTAGGAGGTAGATCAGCCAGAACCAGGCAAACCCGACAACATCACTGCTGAACCCAAACTGCTGCTGTAGCCACTTCAAACAACAGGACACTGAAAACGGTTTACACTGCACATTCATTCATTGCATATGCCTGATCTTCAAATATGACGGTTAAGCTACCTTCTGTCGTGCTGTCTGCGCATGTCACGTGGATAACAATAACTCTGCCTTCGATAGCATGCAAGATATAGTATAGATCCAGATCCAGTTTAGTTCCTGATCTAGAATGGCTTCAATTTTAGCCTGAAGTGTTCTACACGTCACCAAGAGGAGCATCCGTGTGTGGAAGGATCCATCTGATCTCCACCCAGGCTAACAGTGAAGAGCTCCGACCCCCCCACACACTCACTAATGTCTAGTAATTACCAAAAAAAGGCAGAGAGACAGGAAGAGAGAGAAAGAGAGAGACCAAAATAGAGAAAGAAGGAGAGAGGATGGAGAGAGTGAGAGAGAGAGAGAGAGTGCCTCCCTGCTAGGATAAAGCAGCCAGTGCAGACAACTCCAGCTACCCCCGACTCCGTCTCCAGGGAATGGCTAGTGCCCTGCCGAACACACACGCACGCACGCACGCACGCTCGCTCACACACACACACACACACACACACACACACACACACACACACACACACACACACACACACACACACACACACACACACACACACACACACACACACACACACACACACACACACACACACACACACACACACACACACAGCCTCCATGTTCTTCCTCCAACTAAAATGTAACAGATATTTGGTTGTACTCGTCTCCCTAAAATGGTAGACTTCAATAACTGATGGAAAAAAAATATATATATACATTCACTAAAAACTAAATAAAAGTCCCCTGCAGTGAGCAGCTGGAGATCAATGTGACACTGCTTCACTGATACATATTGAGCCTTTTCTACAGTCAGGACTGACTTCATATATTAGTCCAAGCCTAGACATAATGCATGTCTAGAAAACTCCCATGGATTAAATCCTGTATACACAAGAAAAATGTATAGATGCAAAAAACTATATTTGGCATGACAAGTGGCAAAAATGCAGAGTTTGTCAAAAACACTACAAGAGGCTTTAGCCAATCAAAGACCCTGCATGTGCCGAAGTGCAAAACAGTAAAGCTAGGTGGGCAGAGTTAGGGAGGGGGCCGGGCAAAGTGCCAGTATTGCATATGATTCCGAAGGGGCGTGTCATGGAACGTTCATAAGGGCATATTGTGATAGGCTGGCTGCTAAGGACGTGAGGGCGCAGAGTGCTGTGGTTGGTTATCTCACACTCTGGGACATGTGCAGTGGAGTTAGCATCTCTTCAAAGATGGCTCCCTTCACGTTCGAGCCGCGCAGGTTCGCTTCCTGTAAATCACAGCCCGACAGGTCACAGTTCTAATAAGAGAAGAAGACACACAGATTATGAAAATGAAAATAGTTCCAAACCAGTGTAAAGGCCCCGAGCTCGTGGGCGGCCCCTGCTGGAGCAGGCTGCTACTACCACCAAGGTCATGCATTAAAGGACCTGCCAGTGCGTTCTGCCAGGGGCCTCTCACCTCCAGATCAGTGCCGGCGAGGGTGGCCCCACGGAGGGTGCAGTTCTTCAGCTTGGCGTTCTTCAGCGTAGCCACACGCAGATTAATGCCAGTCATCTGGCTCCCCTCCATATCCACCCCCTTAAGATTGGCACCTACCCCCACACACACACACACACACATCTTCATTCCCAGACCTGGGATAAGGTTTGGTCCGACACTCTTCCATCATGTGAGCAGAAATATGCATGTACCCTCCAGGTTGGCCTTGAGTCCTGATGGGTCCTCAAAATTGCAGCCCTTGAGTGAGGCCCCCTCAGCATTGCAACACAGCATCTTAACGCCCTGAAGGTTAGCACCCTGCAACGAAACCACAGCAGAACCACGCCGTCACCCGACAGAGCAGCCCGGGTGTCTGCACGCAGCTGGGCGGCGTGGCACCGGGGGCGGGGCAGAGGGAGGGGTTAGGAGATGTGGGCGGAGCCGAGCGGCACCTACGTCCAGGTTGGCCCCGGAGAGGTCGGCTCTCTCCAGGTTGGAGCAGCACAGGTTTGCGTAGGTGAGGTTGCAGCGGCTCAGGTTGGCCATCTTGAAGTTGATGTAGCGCAGGTCCAGACGAGACAGGTCAGCGCCGCTGAAATTCAGACCCTGAGACGGTGAGAGGGGAGGAGGAGATTACAAACAAACAAACAAACAAACAAAAACACTCGAACACAGCAAACCCCTCTGGGGTTTAAGACACCCAAAACTGTGTGTACCTGACAGCGTAACTCCGACTTGGTGGGTGTGGCGAGCAGGAACCGTACAAACTCCTTGCGTGAGATGGGAGAGTGGTCCTCAGGAGGGTGTGAGCTCTGTGGGGCAGCAAAGCAGCCATCTAACCGCACAGCCACACAGGGCAACCTGGACAGCAGCTACGTCGACCACGGTGAAGGCCTTTACCTTAATGGCCACCTCCAGCTGTTCAGCAAGCTGCTCAATCCCAAAGAACCGAGCTTCTTCCAGGACCCCTGGAGGGCAGCAGAGCACGTGTTCAGTGTAAAGGTTTTGATATTACCCCGTGTTACAGAGTTATGAGAGAGGTTCCCTCTTACGACCTGCTAATATTAATCTGCCATTTCTACTTTGATTTGCTTACACAAAGTGAATTATTTTTACTTATGGCCACCACTAAAGGCACCACCACTAAAGGCATACCCGCAAGCTTATTTTTTTTACTTAAGGATTTGGTCTGAAAATAGAAGTGCCACACCCACCCCGCCCAGTATGTGGGCCACACCCACCCAGTAAGTTAACTCCTTCATTGACGATGAGTTGCCCGTGCCGAAGGTAGTTCAGAATGGGCTCAAAGTACTCGGGACTGCGGTCGATGAGGTAGGCCCCACTCTGGTCTCGTTTGTTACCCCATACATCTACGAAGGAGAGAGGAAGAGGAACGTGAGATCTCAAGATCACATCTTTCCAAAACTAATGGATTGTTTCAGGAAATAAGACAACAAAGACAAACTTGCAAGCAGTGCGGGGGGTGAGAGGGTGAGGGGGGGAGGGGGGAGGGAGTGGGGGGTGAGGGGTATGAAAGGGGGGGGGGGGGGGGGGTCTTACCCTTCTCTCCGAACATGTGTGCCAGCATGCTGTCAGACTCCTTGCTCACGAGGGTACTCCTAATGAGAGCAAAATTAAATCACCACAGCAACCTCATCACCAATGATCAAC
The DNA here is from genome assembly GCF_052324685.1 of Brachyhypopomus gauderio. NCBI lineage: Eukaryota > Metazoa > Chordata > Actinopteri > Gymnotiformes > Hypopomidae > Brachyhypopomus > Brachyhypopomus gauderio. The sequence goes on from NW_027506895.1 coordinate 1,353,344, forward strand.
CAGCCTGAGTCCAGCCTGTGTGGTCAGTTCTGGACTTTGCCCACACGGTGACAGTCACAGTCAGCTCGGAGTGGCAGCTCAGGGTAACGATTAGACACTGGGAGAAGAGTTTTGAAGTTTTCTACGGTGAGCTGGATTCAAGTAAAAATAAATAAATAGGAGGTAGAAACAAACCCAATGTCCGGATTTAAGGTTACACTTGGTACCTACACTGCACCACTGATCACATTACATCTTCAAATTTCTGTCTGGGAAGTCAACAGGACTTTAATAACACATATTTGAAAGGAAATCAAGTAACCGGGTGCTGAAAGAAATAAATTCAATCAGCATTACAGCAGCAGGCTGGCGACCTCAGTTGTTACGCACGGTGCTGGAAACACCAGGGTCAGGGGTTCAATTCCCAGCGAGCGGACACAGTACCAACTGATATACAAGCAACTTCGGCGCCTGCCGAATTCCATAAATGTACTTTGACTTGGAAATTAAAATGCCGCAATTAACAGCCAGACAGGCCAAAGGAAACGGTGATGATTAATGTCAGAACAATTAACAGATCTATAAAAAGCTCGCACTGAACTCACCACGGCAACGTCAGTCACACGGACGCGTCCTTAGACACGTCCACATTCTTAGCCTTTCGTTTGCAATTCATACTCGGCCATAGAAATAAAAACAGGACTAACCACTCCGAAGCTTGGGCGTTACATTACACTTCAACTTGACACATCATTCTGCATTTAACCAGCATCCACATATCTGTTATGGCCAGCTGTGTGTTTTATGAACATTAAACTGCACCGGAGCTTTCTTGTGTCTCTTATTACTCATTACAGAGAATTTGTGGTTTATGTAAACATCAACCCACCACCACAAACACTACGTACCGCGTGGTTGTGAAGAGCCGTCCACCTACGTTCAGAGTCAGCCAATCGGAGTGGGAGCCAGAGAGGTCATCCGCAGCCTCACTCTGAGGATCTGAAACACAAACACACACACTTACATTAGAGCATATTCTTTGTTTCAAGGGCATTGCTGAAAACAATATGGTGTCAAAGGAATGTGAAAATCAGGCAAGAATTTACCAAGAAAGGCATCTCCCTCCGACACGTATAACACATCATCATCCCTGTAAAACACGTATAACACATCATCATCCCTGTAAAACACAGGGAACGCGATCAGTGTTTACTACCAATAAACGGGCAGTTTAGGTGAGGTCACCTTTCTAAACAAGACCAAAATTACTGCCCCAAGTTTGTCCTTTTGCAAGAAACCCCAAGAGGCTGCACACACACACACACACCTCTGGGTTTAATTCATCAGCCTACCATACTGCACCATCACTTATTCCATCTTCAGATGTGGAAGGGCTACGCATGCAGTGCCAAGACCACCCCGTGTTTACCGAGAAATCACACACACACACACACACACACACACACACACAAACAGGCAGGCAGACACACACAGACAGACAGACAGACACACACACACACACACACACACACACACACACACACACACACACACACACACACACACACACACACACACACTCTTACCTAATGAGGGCTATGTCGTCAATCAGCCCACCTCTCCCATTGAATAAACACGTCGCCCTGATTCCCAGTTTATTGCTGGCGACGGATAGGAGGTCCGACAGAGTCCCGTACACCGCTACAACCTGCGGGGAGGAACGAGTCCGTTAACGAGTCCGTTATCCCGCCTGGAGGAGACCGGCGACATCACCACATCACGGCCGACCACCGCTCACCGCCGCGGGGACTCGGTGACACCCGCTAAAAGTCCCGTTAACTTGAGCTAACCTACACGCCGCGCCACAGGCCTCGTCCTCGGGCGGTCCCGAGGGTGAGCGTGTGGCTAGGCGGCGGCGCCGAGCACCCAGGGCGGGGAGAGACGGGGCAGCGACACCGCTCACACCAACACGGTGACACGACGGCCATGTTAGAACAAGACACGGCCGCTACGCTGTGGTCGCGCGCGCCCCGGCCAACGGTCTCTCACGCGCCCCGACCAACGGTTTCTCACTCACCTTGCCGTTTCTGCAGGACCCATTGATAAAAAGTGTAACCCTTCGCATTCTTTGTTTAAGCTACAATTATTATACAGTATTGTGGTTTATGAAAAAATAATTTACTATCTCTGCGATCTCCGCATCGAACTCAACACGATAAGCGGAGACAAAAATAAAAAAATAAATAAAAAATAAAACTAACCCACTTAGCCAGTTTACAAGGTATCGGGACTACGACAGGGCCAGCCAATCAGAGTACGCGCAATATTACCCGTCCTAAACGGTAGACCAATCACAGGCAGCGTTACACAAAGAGGACCGTGGTACAAGCCAATCAAACACAATTGTGGTATAACTTCATTCGGGAGGAATTTGTAAGGGGAATAATTATCTCAGGGAGGTGACTTTGTTCAGAGAGTTGCTCTTGCCTGTATGCTGCACTAATATATTAAATTTGAGAAGCAATGGAATAGAAAAGGATTTATATTAACGTGCCACGTTAACATTAGATAGTTAAATTGGTGTTTATATCATTAATTAATCATTCTGGGTGTATGTTCACAAAATGTATTTTGTATGATAGCTAACATTTTCGTTAGCAATAAAAAAAATTAATAAAGGTAATCATATTTTGAAAACAACTTTCCAAAAATTTTCCAATGAAGTCAATCGATAAGCATTGACATAAATTGACATTGACTTTTCTCTTCCACTAGATGGCGTATGAGGAAAACACGTTGACGCTTATCTTGAAACAGACCTCCCATTTTTGGGACTGGGCCTTATTAAGTTGAATGTAATACCTTTGCTTACTAAGTAGTGCATTTCGTACGCTATGGTGCATAGGCTAAATTTTTAAAAGCTCCATAAATCATTTTGAAGTTTACAATTAGGCTAGGGTTCTCGTGAGGGCTATAATTCTTATCTCTAAAAACTTGTGCTGATTAGTCAATATGGGCTATCAGTCATTTTAACAAATAGGCAAATTAACCCAGCTGGTAATGGGTGATAAGGAGTTTGCAGTAAGAAATTAAATTAACACTGTCAGGGATTTTAGATAAATAAAAACAAACAACTGTTCCTTATTTAGTTCTAGCAACCTTAGACTGCTGCATACAAGACTCCCGATGTAATCGTAATGGAAAACATTGGTATTCGTTAGTGAACGCCAGCAACACAGAAATAGACTTTATTATTATTTATTCTTTATTCCTACCCTAACCTACCCTATGCTCAGGCTTATTAATATCTGCATATGCCATAACGCTGATACTGTCTTACCCATTGTGCTGAATGCATCTTGATATATTACCATCATAATCATAGTGGTCTTATGAAATCATGCAATGTTAAGGCTCTTTTACAGTGACCTACTTCTGCATACAGTTATACACCTATTTGGACATTTATAACGTGCCCCATATAAGCCAAACCTAATAGACTAATTAAATGTCAAACAAATATGTTTGCACTTATATACCTGGAAGAGGGAGTTAAACAGTAATATGACAGCTATAGGAATATTAATGAAAGGCTTTAGCAATCAGGCTGTGAAAGACAATATCCTGTTTACAGCTGGGTGAGTCTTACATGAAGACGTCAATCTTATCTTTGGTAAGTTATTTTCCAGAATGTCGGTCTGTAACTGCTCACATATTCTGCAAACACACAGTGCCGATAATCGCCTCTCTGTGTCCACTGTTGACAATTTACCCACCAGATGTGGGACACTTCACTATTGTCCATGTCTCCATGTTTGGGTAATGTGGACTGAGTATTATCTCCTTGAAGAATAAATTAGATAAGGCAGGCCACAGACAAACGGTCTTCACTTTATGTGCCTGACCCAGAGTCAGGGAGACAGGGCTCATTAGCATGTTGTGTGCTTTATGGCTGACCTCAAACGACTTCTCTTATGCAGTAGATCCTCCAGTGTTGATTTAAACTCTGCATGTAAGAGCATAGTGAAACATAAATAAAAACCCACAAGTAATGAATTCATCAATGGGGATCACATTTTTCATAAGGACAAATAATATTTTATTGCATGCTACTGTTTAAAGCTAACGAGCACACCAGGACACTGTTCAGAATGGAGTTTGACTTAGCTATTAGCTAAACGTTTAGCTATTTTTATTTCCTAAAACAGGAATGGGCTTTGGGCTATTATTTTTCTTATAGTACTCTTCAGAACAGCCTAAAACCATTATGAAACCAGTGGATATGTGAAATCCTGGCACCCTGACAGACCCATCCTGACAGACCCATCCCCACAGACGTAGTCATCCTCTCAGACAAACAATGAAATGGTCCTGGCTCGGTCTATAAATCCACTTCTATAAATCCGGCTCTTTGCCCTATCTAAACATTTAGATTAAAAAATACACATACCCCAAAATGCTACACTGTCTGCCAAAGTGGAAAGGCATACCATGGCAACAATGTTCCTGACTCCAACCTTACAAGGCTAAGGAGAGGAGTGTAAACTCTTTCAGGAGTGATATTGGAAATGGTATAAACCAGGAAGCCTATTATCAAAACCACCAAGGTGAAGCCACTTCAGACCCTACAAAACCAAAGCCGAGATAACGGTTTTTACATCCCTTTGAAACGTTTTCCCATGACTGTGGAGAACATTGCCTGCAGGGTCTGCAGGGCCTTATTAAATACCTTCACACTTTTATTTAAACATAGTCCTTTCTGCTTCATCAGAAGGACTCCCTTTATGCTATAACTAATCCTGAAAAGTAAAGAAATTAAAATGAGTACATTTCATTCTCAACTACCAAAATCTATAGCATTTTTTCTTAACATGAATGCCAAAACCTAATCATTAAAAAAAAACACGTAATTAAATCTTGCATTAGAACGGACTTCAGACCAAATGCCTTTAATTTAGGCCTACGTTGGCCTTTAGCGAGAGAAAACCATTATTCATGTTTATTATTTAAAGCTTTTGAGAGAGAAGTGGAGAGAGTGAATGAGAGAGGGAGAGAGGCTGAGTTTATTTGATGAAACACTGTGAGGTGATATACAGGCAGAAAATACCAAAACAACTTGTTATTTAAGTCGAGACACAGCTCTCAAACATGGAGTTTGTTCTACTTTTAATTAGCCTCTGTGAGGCTGGTTCAGACAGCGAGAGAAAGAGAGAATCACGACCTTATTTAAATAACAGTCCCTAGTCTGAGTGGATGGAGTCTATTTGGCTTTCAGTTATTATATTAAAAAATGACACAAACACAACCAGACAGTCAGTCAGAGCGAGAGAAAGTGGGGTGGGGGAGGAGACAGAGAGAATGAGAGAGAGAGAGAGAGAGAGAGACAGCGACCAAGAAAGACAGAACAAGACAGAGAATGAGGGTGTGAGAGAGACAGAGACAGAGATACAGAGAGAATGAGCGAGACAGTGAGAGACAGACAGGTAGAGAGAGAGACAGACAGAGAGAGTGAGATTTTTTTAATGCAACCACCATGGCTTTCCAGCCCAAAGACAACATACTGCCCAGACATGTGAAAGCTGGCCATATCAACACGGGCTGGGAGGCCAGGAACAGGAGGGAACTCAATGTTCCCTTGAACCGCTGTAGTCAACAGCAACACGTCTTTGACTAGACTGATATGGACTCACAGAACCAGCAAGTTTATTTATATAACGCATTAATTGCATTTTCTTACAGAAACTGTAGTTGTGGAGATGTAGGCTACGGGTAGTAAGAGGTAGCGTCCCAAATACACTTGACGGCATACTGTATGACTTTGTAGATTTTAATGTCTGCATATTCCGTACAGGTTCCACAGCGGGTGTCGTAGTGGGCGTTTAAGGCGTTTCAGTCCTATGGAGCACTTTGCTAATCTCCATCAAACAGGGCAACAGCCTTCAGTTTCGAGGGTCTTTCACACGGCACCACGGGTGGCTCGCTCCGAGTACCGAAGACAAGGAGAAAGGTGTTTTAGCACAAAGAGCCCAAAAGGTACACTTTTGAAGCAGACTCGATCGTTGTTATCGGCACATTTCCCAGCTCATTACACAAACGTGAAGAAATTAACAAGCTAATAGCGTTAACTACCCATTTCTAGGCACAGGCGCCATTTAAGTCAAAACCTGAGGAAGGAAAAGGCCCACCTGGCGTGATGGGACGCGGTTGCGGTTTGGATTCAGATCCAACTACGGGTCTGGTCTGATTCCGCTGGTGCATCAGTACTGACGGGTCTGGCAGAGCATACAGCGTATAGGTCCGTGCACATAACAGCCACACTTGTGCTAAAAAAGAAACTTCCTCAAATAGACCTACAACAAGATAGAAAATAGTAAATGCAATTTCTAAGAGAGAAAGAACTGAGCAAACACGTCCAGAGAGGGGAAAGAGAGAGAAAATACGAAAATAAAGACCCAAGGAAAACCCAAGAGCGAAGCATTGGTTCACGATACATTAAAAATGTATATATTAACATAGACTTTGAAGAACACTACATTATGACTTTATAGCAAATTCATAAATTATACAAAGCTATATTTAACAAATGTCTCACCTTAAAAAAATGGGAGAAACATAATGTGACTAATTAACACTGCTCCCAGAAATGTATGTACAGAACTCACTGAAAGGCCAGACTTATGCTGTAATATGTAAGCAATTATCACTAGGTATGAACATGTAACGCTGAGATGTTTAGTCCTATTATTTCCAAAAATATAAAAAATATTTTATTTTAATATATAAAACATTGTGCTATAGTTAAACTTCAGCATGAAATTTTAAAACCAGGAACTATAGAAAAGACTCATTAACCTCGTCTTATCCAAACATGTCTTTCCTGTCAGGTCTTCACAATGTCTCTTCTCTCATACCTGAGTTCTTGACATCAGTGTTCAGTGCTGGTGGTCCTGAGAACTTTCATCTGACTGTTCACCGAGCACCTTACCACCAGCAGCACAGAGAACCTGGATAGAGAAGCATCTCCTTTCTGTCAGAACTAAAAGAGGAATATATAAGGCCACTCATCCTGGTCAATACGTAATAGTGGTCACTTCATATACACATGAAGTGTCTTTAACTGTATTTATGTTTCCACCTTTGAGAAAACACTACTGTTGGCATAAAGGCCATTTGAAGGGCCCCTTACAGTCTTTTTATAACTCCAGCTTGAAGCAAGTGAGTGCAGTAAGAATGATTAGAACTCTGGAAATGTCACTGGAAATAACCGAAATGGTCTGTGTGTGATATCCTCTGTCGTGAGTTGTCGAGTTCTCTCCTGCCCAACAAATGAATTGGAAATCAGCCTGTGGAGAATGCAAACAGCTGCCACAAATCAAACACCCTGTATGTGTCTGTGTTCTTGTAGATGTCTGCGAGGGGAGCCCTGCAGATGCCTGTCCATAAAGCAGGAGATGTGAGCTATCACACACGCTGTGGTGCTGCCGCTATTCATCAGGGCCCACGCTGGAATGTGAATCTCAGCCAGCAAGGCCACAAGCCATCATTTTCAAATATATTTAGGATGAAATATTGACGCGTCCGTGGCATTTAAACCAGGGCCCTCCATCCATGCCATAGTCCTCATATAAGTGTGTGACAGATAACCCAGCAGGTGAACTCAACAGTGAACTCCACTCAGAACGTTCTGGAACATCGATCATCCGGGCTGCTTCTGGTAATTGCACTAACTTGTCACTTGTATTTTGCATAATGTGGCAAAAAGGGCCTGCATAATTGGCAAAGGAGGTTGTGATAGCTGTAAAGGTGGCTGCAAATTTGGGAATAAAGTTTATAGCCGATAGCTGTAAAGGTGATTGCTGTAAAGATGACAGCTGTAAAAGTGACTCTAAGGGTGATAGGTGTAAAGGTGGCTGTAAAGTTGACATCTGTAAAGGTGGCTGTAAAGGTTATTGGTGTGAAGTTGTCTGTAAAGGTGATGAACAATCTCAATGCCTCTCTCCTCCTCTCCTCCTCCTCAAACGTTTGTTGCCATGGGCCTGCCAATCAGCAATGAGAGAGCTGGTTGCCAGGACATTTTAAGGACATGGAGAATAATATTTATACAGTGTGATTCTATAAATGCCTCCTCTTCATATCCACTTGATCTCCACCAGCTGTGAGCTGCTGCTCAACCTCCAGATCTTTGTTATGTATGTTTAAAAGTTCGTTTTAAATTGTTAGTACTTTTGTCAGCCATTTTACAACAGCAATTTATCATTTTACTGCTTAACAGTTTTGGGAGAAACAAAATGTCACTGAGTACAGTAGCACCACCTGGGGCAGTAGGGGTTACAGGAGTTGGAGTAAGGGTTCCAGATGTTGGAGTAGAGATTACAGGTGTTGGAGTAAGGGTTACAGGTGTTGGAGTAGGGGTTACAGGAGTTGGAGTAGGGGTTACAGGTGTTGAAGTAGGGGTTACAGGAGTTGGAGTAAGGGTTACAGGAGTTGGAGTAGGGGTTACAGGTGTTGGAGTAGGGGTTACAGGAGTTGGAGTAAGGGTTACAGGAGTTGGAGTAGGGGTTACAGGAGTTGGAGTAAGGGTTACAGGAGTTGGAGTAGGGGTTACAGGAGTTGGAGTAGGGGTTACAGGTGTTGGAGTAAAGGTTACAGGAGTTGGAGTAGGGGTTACAGGTGTTGGAGTAAGGGTTACAGGAGTTGGAGTAGGGGTTACAGGTGTTGGAGTAGGGGTTAGGGGTTGAAAGTAGGGGTTGAAAGGCCAGCATAACTGAAAAGCCAAGAACCTGGTAATTGGGAGTTTTCCCCTGCTGAGATAAACTTTACTGAGTTAAAAATTACATATGGGCTGGAAATATTCTGGTGATAAAGTATCAAAATATGGCCCTGCGTGTTTAGATTAACTCCATTACATAAACTCTTCCCGATGGGATTGTGGGATTTCTTGTGTTTCAGACAGCCAGTGTGCTTTTTAAATCAAGTTGCACTTAGAGACTTGAAGCTAATTATCTCATTACTCCACATTATGCTTTATTTGTTTTAGTTTGGAGGGCCTGTTTTTCAAACAAAGCCGATTTCATCTCATTGATGTACAGTTGTGATCAAATTTATTCAACCCCCAATGCTGCGAAGGGTTTTATGGAATTCAGTGCACATTTGTAATTGTGTTCATAATGAAATCTTACAAGGACTTGTTAAAGAACTAAATGCAACTAAGATAGCATCAATTTTTTTTGTCATAAAGTATTAAATGGCCTTTTTGTGATTTCTTCATTGACACAATTATTCAACCCCTTTACGACTACCACTCCTAAGAACAGAGGTTCATTCCAGTGTTTTCCATCAGGTATTGAAAACATCTGTGGATGTCAACGAGCAGCAATCAAGCATGATAAGCACCAATTAGGCAGATTTAAAAGGACTGTGATACTCAGCTCCTTCTAGACATCTACTGGTGTGTTTCCAAGCATGGTGAAGGCAAGAGAATGGTCCCAGAAGACAAGAGAAGAGGTTATTGCTCTTCACAAGAATGGCAATGGATATAAAAAGATTGCGAAGTTGTTAAATATTCCAAGAGACACTATCGGAAGTATCATTCGCAAGTTCAAGTTAAAGGGCACAGTGGAAACGTTACCTGGTCGTGGCAGAAAGAAGATCCTGACCGCGACTGCTGTGCGCTACCTGAAGCGTAATGTGGAGAAAAATCCCCGCGTGACTGCTAAGGAACTGAAAAAAGACCTGTCAGATGTGGGCACTGAAGTTTCAGCTCAGACAATAAGGCGCGCACTGCATAACGAAGACCTCCATGCCAGAACGCCCAGACGCACCCCCTTGCTGACTCCAAAGAACAAGAAAAGTCGACTGCAGTATGCCAAAAGTCATGTGGACAAGCCACAAAGGTTTTGGAACAGTGTACTGTGGTCAGATGAAACTAAATTAGAACTGTTTGGGACAATGGACCAGCGCTATGTTTGGAGAAGGAAGAACCAGGCTTATGAACAAAAGAACACCTTGCCTACTGTGAAGCATGGCGGGGGGTCAATTATGCTTTGGGGCTGTTTTGCTTCTAATGGTACAGGAAAGCTTCAACGTGTGCAGGGTACCATGAATTCCCTTCAGTACCAGGAGATCTTGGAGGAAAATGTGATGGAGTCAGTCACAAACCTGCGGCTTGGGAGACGTTGGACCTTCCAACAGGACAATGATCCGAAGCACACATCCAAGTCCACTAGAGCATGGTTGAACATGAAAGGCTGGAACATTCTAGAGTGGCCATCGCAATCACCAGACTTAAATCCAATTGAGAACCTCTGGTGGGACCTAAAGAAGGCAGTTGCAGTGCGCAAGCCTAAGAATGTGACTGAACTGGAGGCTTTTGCCCATGAAGAATGGGCTAAGATACCCATAGGTCGCTGCAAGACACTTGTGTCAAGCTATGCTTCACGCTTGAAAGCTGTCATAACTGGAAAAGGATGTTGTACTAAGTACTAAAAAATAATGTCACTAGGGGGTTGAATAAAACTGATAATGATGTGAGCACAGTAAAGACATTTGTGGTTATTCCATCATAAATATTATGTTATGTTTGTCTAATTTATAAGTGCCTCTTTGATATAATTGTAAATAAGATGACTGAAATTATCAAAATCAATGTCAAACTGGCCAAAACACTTTATTTCAGTGGGGGTTGAATAAATTTGATCACAACTGTATTTTATATAGTAAGAGAGCATAAAGTGTCTCCCCACGCTGGGTTACAGCAAGTACCCTTATGAATATTTCATGCTGCTTCAAATAATACTGGCAAACACAAAGGCTCTAGAACAAAATCCCATAACAGGCTTGTTGCAGCCAAAGTTTAAACATGAAAAATCTCCTCAATAGTTTTTTAGGATTTTGTCAACCTGGCAGGTATAACCCAAAAAATTAAAATGTTCTACCATTTCGGATTCACGAAAATAAAACTTGAGTTTTAAATCTCTTTATAGTACATCCCACAAGAAGAATGAAGGTTTCAAGTGTTTTTCTGTAATTATGTTATTAGTCAATACACCTCTTAACATGTCAACGAGCTGTACTGAGCAGATCTCATATTCTCACAGGGTCTAACACTTTTTTAAAACTATAAAACTCGTGATTTTCTACAATGCCCAGACAGCACTGTGAAATAGCTGTGTGTTCAGTATCATATTAGAACCAACACCTATAAAAGAGTAAACGAGACTGTTTCTCTGGGTACTTCTCTGGGGGACCACTGCTGTATACTGATGTAACACCCAGTAATGCTGAACCATCTTCATAAACTAAAGAGATGGAAGATGACTGGACTATCTGCTGAGTTTAGGTCTTGGCCTGGTGTATTGAGGTAACTCTCACTGAAACTCCAAACACTGCCATCTTACTGGAAGGACACGTCACACACCACATCTGTGTTCCTGCCTGAGGAGATATGGAGCATCTCACCGAGGCATTTAAAGAAAACGTAGCATCACTTCTCTGATGTCACCGTAAACGCTGTCGCATCGAGGCCGGTGATCTAGCTTCAGACAAAACATCAACACAAATATGCGTTACATGTCTTTTTTACATGAACCACAACATCAGAGCAGAAGTGAGAGCTGACTGGCAGGTGTAGACGTGCCGGAAAGTCGCGGCATATTCGTCCAGAAAATGACCCCTCGCTCCGTTTCGACAGGAAGCACCGTGTTGTTACGCTCGAGGGACCTGAGTGATGATACTAAAATTGAAGCCCAATGACAAGAAAAAGTGTAAAGAGGCTGTAAATAACTGCACATAAACAACCAATTCCAGTGCGTTCCGTTTTCCATCATCATAGCACGGTGTGCACTTCACATCATTTATATCACGTGTTTGAGTTATACTGAATCCTGCCATCTGTGAATCAGCGTATGACTGTAACAGAACGGCAGAGGGGAATGTGACAAGTATGAATAATACAGACACCTAAAGTCCCAAAGGGGATGTAATAGGGACGAAGAGGAGACAGAAACAGAGAGAAAGGAAGAGATGAGGGGCAGTACAACATGAAACGTCACTAACTCAACCATCTCCACGTCGATATATCTCAGTTTTATCTCTTGAATCCATCAGATTACTGCTGTGAGCCTTAGCAGAGGTTTGCAGAGTGTGTGTGTGTGTGTGTGTGTGTTATCTCAGGAATTGCATTGCAATGATGCAAACGCCCTTGTCAAGAAGAAGGGTAAACACCTATATGTTTGTGTACACATGTTTGTTTGCATGTGTGTGTGTGCAGGTGTTTTCTTATGCATGGACATAAAGGTGTGTTTGTGTGTGTGTGTGTGTGTGTGTGTGTGTGTGTGTGCAGAGGAGGTGTTACTCATTTTCCCCTTTGCCAGGTTGGAAATGCGTGATTGATGTGGCGGACATGTGCAGCTCCTGCAGCTTACAGCAGATCTGAATCCCAGCAGGTGCTTCACAAATCAGGACTAACACAGCAAGCTGTGTGTCATCTCAACCCACTCTTTCCTTCCTGACTCTCTCTCTCTCTCTCTCTCTCTCTCTCTCTCTCTCTCTCTCTTGCACACTCCATCATTCTTGGCTGTAATTATTCCACACCTACAGAATGACGGCCACTCTGTTTCCTCTGTTTGCTGCTCCTGCAGAGAATGACTCTGAGTTAGCAGTTGTAGTGTGAGATCCCTGATCTCTTGAAATGTACCGTCGTGTCGAGATTAAGGGGGCTGTATTATAAAGAGAACTTCAGTCAGTCTGGCATTGTTACGTCAGGCTTTGTGAACAAGAGGATGCAAAACACTGCACCTTTAATGGCGTGATTGCAACACGTGCTTCATGCCCTCCTGTCTTAAGTAAGGCTGTAGAACCTGCAGAAGCCCCGGAGAGAAGTGATATCCCAAACAACCTAGCCACACAGTATGGTACAAGCTGTGAGACACAGAGGCAGCAACATCTATTGCCCCACCCCACCCACCAAGGCTGATGGGAAATATACAAATTGAGCACTGGGTGTATGTCATGGTCACTACAGAACACTCATGTGTTTCTTATATCGAGTAATTTCCATTCAATAAAGACACGCCTTCATGTACAGTGACGGACAGTGAGAAGCACAGGGTGTTTCTGTGACCTAACCCTAACACAGTACTCCACCCTCAGAACCCAGCAGTGGAGGTACCACAGTACTCCACCCTCAGAACCCATCAGTGGAGGTACCACAGTACTCCACCCTCAGAACCAGCAGTGGAGGTACCACAGTACTCCACCCTCAGAACCAGCAGTGGAGGTACCACAGTACTCCACCCTCAGAACCCATCAGTGGAGGTACCACAGTACTCCACCCTCAGAACCCATCAGTGGAGGTACCACAGTACTCCGCCCTCAGAACCCAGCAGTGGAGGTACCACAGTACTCCACCCTCAGAACCAGCAGTGGAGGTACCACAGTACTCCACCCTCAGAACCAGCAGTGGAGGTACCACAGTACTCCACCCTCAGAACCCATCAGTGGAGGTACCACAGTACTCCGCCCTCAGAACCCAGCAGTGGAGGTACCACAGTACTCCACCCTCAGAACCCAGCAGTGTAGGTACCACAGTACTCCACCCTCAGAACCAGCAGTGTAGGTACCACAATATTCCGCCCTCAGAACCAGCAGTGGAGGTACCACAGTACTCCACCCTCAGAACCAGCAGTGGAGGTACCACAGTACTCCGCCCTCAGAACCCAGCAATGGAGGTACCACAGTACTCCGCCCTCAGAACCCAGCAATGGAGGTACCACAGTACTCCACCCTCAGAACCAGCAGTAGAGGCAGCTGGTGCTTCAGCGAGGTGTAAGCACATGTAGAAACCACAGTCAGCGATTAAATCATTTTAATGTTCACAACACATTCAAAAATCAAAACCATTGACACAAAACACAATACTGTAAAATTTGTCTTTTGTTACAACAGGAATGTTTAATAGTTTAAACAATGAGACCTGCACAATAAACCCTTCCTAACCGTCTTGTTTGACAAAGTGATTTAAAAAATCAATTTCTGTCAATAGGCAACCATTTTAGCCTAAACGAAGTGTCAACAACTCCGTGTATCATACCCAGTGTCATGCTGTGAAATGTGTTACTAAATGTGTTGACTCAGCATGCAGAAATCCAAATTTTTACCACAAGTGGACACACAAAGATAAACCCGATTAATAGGAGATCTAAACAAAGTACTGGTTTTATTCTGATGTCGAATACGAGTCAATAAATGCACACAAAAGTGAGAACAGCATACACACCATTACATAAACAGATCTATGTTTGTGCAAACTCTGCATCCGTTTCTATGGTTATGAGCTATAAATCTCTTACTTTCACGTGGCTTGTATGAAAACTCACTAAGTAGTACATGAATAATCTTGGAATTCTTAGAATGTCCATGATACACGATCATGGAAATGGCATGATAAACACAGAAAAAGACATGCTAAACACATAATAAACACAATATTGACATATGATGAACACATGATAAACACAGACTTTGTTGTACAAATGTGTTTTTGTGTTAGTGTATATTTAGTGTGCATTTTTATGTCTTTCTAGTTTGCAATGTGCCTAGAGCTGACATGAGGCTATAAGTGTTCATGCACACACACACACACACACACACACACACATAGTTAAGTCTGAGCCCACTAACAAAAGCTGAGGAATTTGGTGATGGGACAGTTTCTCTGAAATTCTTTCATTAAACAGTCCTTCTAAGATCAAATTCTAGAAGAGTAAAATAATAATGCAGCTCAGCTGATGTAGCCATTACGTGTGTGAGGAGACATCGCTGAGCTGAGAGCACTCTTACGTTACGAAGTCTTTAAAACGCACCAAAGAGTGTCCCAACAGATGTTCAGGTACATTTTCATTTCATACAAACATCTGTCAAACAAAATGTCAGCTTGAAATAAAATACTCTCCGTGAGGTAAACATTCATATTACATTTATTATGAATTGTGAAATAAAAACAGTCCTTGTTAGTGGACTAAGAGAGGTCACTATACTTTAAAGCCATTTGGCACAAACTGAAGAATTTAAATGACATATCACCTCTGGTGAACGAGACCTACACATTATGTGGAGGTGAAATAGGATCAGGTCAGTCTGCAGCTGCTACCATTTCACGACTGCTAAATGACCTATGAATATAGAATTCAGAATGAATTAAGTGATATGAGGGAGTGTCTCACATGATAAAAAGACCTGTTCCACCTTCCAACATCCATATGGATTTACATACAGCTCCAGTGTAACTGAAAACTTCCCATTACATTCAATAAATCTCATAGAACTGACAGCCAAGTTATGCTACTGCATATGGAATAGAAACAGTTATGCAAAAAACGTATTCAAAATTGTAAAAAAAAAAAAGCCCCTACATATTCTAGCATTGGATTTTAACACAGGACTCTAACACAGGACTCTAACACAGGATGCTAACACAGGACGCTAACACAGAACTCTAGCACAGGACTCTAGTGTTTTGGTATCTATACTGTGGCAATTACATGCACATACTTTGACAAAGAAGCAGGTCAGTCTTATATAAAATCTAGCTTTATTTGAGCTCTCTAAATATGCGTAAGTGTCCCAGGTGACTTTGACAAAAAGCACAAGTGAGACCATAATTGTGCAGCTCACCGGAGTCCTACCAAGCGGAAGCAATGACTTCATTGCAGTGTACGTTACATTTTTACATTCAACATTACTGGGCAGTCCTTGTTTGTAGTCCTATTTTAAACCCTTAAGTAAAAATGTCATTTCCTTGGCCTTGCTTTTCGATACCTGAAAATACTTCACACGTGTGTCTATCCTTCAACATTTCTTCAGGAAAAACATATTTGAACACGTCAGGTCTTTTAAGATCGAACTCATTTCTTATTACTGACAAAACCATGACAGAACTCTTATTTTGGCATCCAAAAACAATAGGACATAATCATTATTTTGTCTAGGATTAGCACAGAATATCAAAATACTCTAAAATACAAATGTAGACAGGGATTAGTATTTACACAAACTCATTTATGAAGGACATTTTATATATATATTTATATATGCCGCTAGTTCCAGCATATACAGTACATCAGTATATCTACAGGACAGGTCAGTGTGTCACACGAGACCGCTAGCAAGGAACATGCAGATGGTCTTCATCTTCCTCAGTCCACCAGGGGCCAAATGGAGTTTGGTATTCTGATAAAGGAAAACACCTTCTTCACACGAAGGTCACAAACCACGAGGAGGCGTATAGTGAACAAATACTTTCCCTCTTCACCACAAGCTCATCTTCCTCCCTCCACGCGTGCCACCAGTTCCCACCACTGATTGGCCAGTCAGTCAAGCAGGCCAATAGGAGAGCATTAATCTGATGACTACGTGTGGGTCATAGTGAGTGCTTCTGTGAAGGCCGCCATTCAAATGACATGAAACTGCTTTGAATCATTCAATTACGAGTCAGTTTACATAAACACGGTCATGAACCTAGCGACTGCATCTCAATCTAATGAACGCTTGTCATAGATTTATTTACAAACTCTCTTTGTCCCGCTGCTGCAAGACACTGACAGAGCCGTTGCTGAGGACAGAGCACTTGGTAGCATCCGTGCTGACGGTGGACAGGGGGAAGCTCTCGTAGCTCTCTGGCGCCCCCCAGCAGCGGCACTGGTACAACAGGCCCTTCAGCTCCTTCTGGAAGTTGCTGTTGAGGAAGCCGTAGATGATGGGGTTGACGAACGTGGAGACCATGGCGGCGAGGTGGCACGCCGAGAAGACGACGTCGTGGCACAGCGGGAGAGCCTGGTGGTGCCAGTCGAAGATGGCGTTAAAGACGGTCAACGGCAGCCAGCAGACGGCGAACACCGCCACGATGGTGGCCAGCATGACGTTGACGCGGTGGGCGTGTTGCGCCTTGCGCTGCTGGGCGTCCCGCGTCCTCTCGATCATGTCTCTCCGTCGGCTCAGGCGCAGGAAGATACGGAAGTAGCAGGCGGCGATGAGGAGCAGCGGGAGGCAATACTGGAACACCAGCAGCGAGGTGGTGTAGGCCAGGCGGTACCCAGCCAACGGCCACCTCTCCATGCACACCAGGTGGGCGGCGGAGGGGTCGTCGGGCAGGGGGAGGTCTTCCAGCTTCGCCAGGACACTGAAGGAGAAGAAGGGCACAGAGATGAAGCACGCCACCGCCCAGGTGACGCCCACCGCCAGGTAGGAGTGGCCGACGGCCGGCTTCCAGCCCGTGGGGTGGATGATGAGCTGGTGCCTCTCCAGGGCAATGAGGACCATGGTGGAGATGGACACGGTGACGGACAGGCACTGCACGAACGGCGAGAACTTGCAGAAGGCCTCGCCGAGGATCCACCTGTCCATCAGGGTGTAGGTGATGGTGGAGGGCAGACACACCAAGCACATGAGGATGTCGGAGCACGACAGGCTGGCGATGAAGACGTCGGTCACGTTGCGCATCTCCTTCTGACGCAGGATGACCAGAACCAGGCAGGCGTTGCCGACCAGGCCCACCGCCAGCATGGCGCTGTAGGCCACGATGAGGAAGGTGGTGCCGCTGATGGAGGTGGGACACACTTCGGTACTGTGCCAGAGTGAGTATGGCAGCTGGGTGGTGTTGTTAAGGCTTGGGCCCTCCATCGGCATTCTCACACACTCCGCGCTCGGAGCCAAAAATACCACCAACACGCAGTTCAGCTCAGGCCTGCTTCTCTCTCAGTTCTCACGACGTCTCATTTTTATTTCTCCCTTGACACGTGAGAGAACAGCGCTGCTCGGTGATATCTGTAATAGAGCGAGAACACAAAGATTAGCGCTCGCAGCTAAACGGGGATCTGTGACACGTGAAGTCTCGCTCACAAAGGATGCTGTTCAGGAATGAGAGAGCAAGGCTATTAACGGGGGAACAACATTAATAAAGAGAAAACAAGGTTATTAACGAGGGAACGAGATTATTAATGAGGGAACAATGTTATTAACTGGCTAGAAATCTGTAGCATGGGCTCAGCATTGTGCCAGGACATTAAACGGAAAGAGAATGAAGCCCTCACAGGATATGGAGACGGTTCTGAATTAAGCCCTCACAGGACATGGAGACGGTTCTGAATGAGGCCCTCACAGGACATGGAGAATGTTCTGAATGAAGCCCTCACAGGACATGGAGACTGTTCTGAATGAGGCCCTCACAGGACATGGAGACTGTTCTGAATGAAGCCCTCACAGGATATGGAGACGATTCTGAATGAGGCCCTCACAGGACATGGAGACGATTCTGAATGAGGCCCTCACAGGACATGGAGACGATTCTGAATGAGGCCCTCACAGGACATGGAGACTGTTCTGCTCAACTCCTCATCTTTCCTTTCCTCCTTTCATCCTTTCCTTTCATCTTTCTATTCTCTCTATTTTTTTATTTCTATTTATTTCTATTCTCTCCTTTTCAAATTCTCTTTCTGTATCTATCTCTATCACTCTGTCTCTCTCCCTCTCTCTCACACTCTAATAGCTTTTGATACCAAATTCTCTCAATTTAGGAGCATTTTGCAAAGCAGACAATGAAGATCTATGAAGAACTCCTTCTCTGCTGTCAATGTATTTTCTTGCTTAAAACTATTTCAAATATTAACTCTTAAATTCCAAAGCAAGGGCATGATGTCATCGTGACTAAATGCTACTAAACATGACTAAATCAATCTGAGGAGAGGAAGCATGGAATTTGCATTACAAAATCTACAAAATCTCTAACAGAACTCATTTCAGTTGGCTGAGACTGTACACCAATTTCCATGGGCATAATGGCTGTACAATTTCACTCTTATTCAACTTAAGCCATTTTGTCACAGTTTACATGAATAATTCATCTTCCACATAACACATGACGCATACACAATGCACCTCTAAGCTCACCGTCCAGGGTCTGGTTTAAAAAAGCTCTGCATAGCACTTTCTGACGTTACATACGTTAGTGAAGTGGTCTTGCTTCTGATCATTTATATATTTATTTTTTTATGGCAGGTTTAACTAAAATTATTGCTATTTTTAACATAGACGGCGTGATTACCTCCTTCCGCCCACCTGCTCCATAGCTCTACCTGACAGGTTCCTACATAGTAGATGTAGCTAATAGATTGGGGGCATGGTAGCATATCAACTGGGTTGGAGACACAATCAATGTGAACAAATCATGAAGTGAAAACCAGCACGTATGCGGTAGCAAAACAAAACATAGTCAGGTAAAAGACGCTAAATGTGAAGTGCAGCTCAATGTATTTTTGTGTTTATCAGCACAGCCAGAGAGAAACATCAGTCTTTCAAACCTTTCTCCATTTTGTCGGTCATTGAGGCCACACCCTGCAGCAACCACACCATCATTTCACTTGATATGTGGCACCAAACCTCTGAGATTCTCTCACAATTTTTATAGACTCGCGTTTGATCTCCATATAAAATGTAATGGCTAACAATTTTCAGCTGTTTTCACCTTGCAAATGAGTCACTGCATATGTTGTTAGGAGATGCTAATGCCACAGCATGAACATGTTAGAACTTGTACACTATCTATTCTAAAATAGGCACAGACTCCATAAAGTTGATCTCATTACTGAGTAATATTGACTGAAAACATAAAGCCAGTTGTAGAGAGGTCTAGCTTGGTCTGCACCTTACCCTGCCACTTATTACCGCCTCAAGCAAAAATCTGTTTAACTCCTAGACAAGACTATGAAAAGATATTACGAATATATTTCCTTCTTTTTACCTTGGAAGATAATTAGGGTTTTTAATATGAACCAAAAGGGGGTGAAGTCAAGTCACCGAAGAACTACACAGTGTCTCTAAATTCCTCCATTATTACATTCACGGCTCTAGGGAAGCAACACAAGTGGGACTCTAACAAGTAAAGATACAAACCCAAAGACGCATTTATTACCGTGAGTATAATGGAAATTGTAGAGGCTGGAGACAGTGCAGTAGTAGGAGATGGAGAAGGCGGAGTCCTCGAGAGAGAGAGAGAGAGGGGCGTGGCCATGCCTTTAAACGCTGCCCCACAAGTGCCAGCAATCAGAAATTGCCAAGATAATAACTGTGCAGACACAAAGGAAGACCGCAGAACACACCCATAATGGGCAACACCTCCAGGCTTAAAAGGGTTGCTCGAACGCATCATCTCAGCCAGGAACGCTGGGAGACTCGTATCAGAAAGCATAATATCAGAGTAATTATCCGAACCCTTAGTCTTGTGTTGCTCTGTCTTAGACATAGCACAGGTAACAGTTCACACAGGGAAGGTATCGGGTTATGCCTATTCAAGGGCATTTGGGACTTTTACCACCTCAGGGGTAGAAGTCACCTGAGAAGTGGCCAAGACTCCCGTTAAATCATTACCAAGACTAAATTACACTCCTTCTATAGGAATCTGGGAACAAGTGCAACCTCACTAGAAACCAAATCCGGCCAAAGACAAATGTTATACAAAGACAAAAGCCCTTCACCAAACGCTTTAATGAGAGATTCAGAACCCACAGCTTACACAGACAGAATGTCCTGAAGAATCCTGAATATACATACATATATGGAAAACATGTATATAGTAACAGGTTGCTTTATTTTAGGGTCAGATGGCAAATAAATCAAATATTTCATAGGAAACAATGAGATAGGAAACAACTTGACTCTGCCTATCAGGTTGACACAGGTTAGCAGGTTCAATCAAAAGTGTTTCACATAAGAATAGAAAAAGCTTATTAGTAAAAAGCCGAAGCTCTTCAAAAGGTCCCTTAACGAAATCCTCAAACGTCATCACAGACGCAGATACACACCAATACACCACACAATTCTAATATGTACAAAGATAGTTGTAGCCCACATTAGCCTACAAATAACTCAAAAAAAACAAATTCCCACCAACATCACAAAAATGTCCACCAATCTCAGCACAACAAAACTCTCTCTAGCGAACAGCCATGAAACCATAATGACAAAAACAGACCTACACCACACCCATCATGTTGCCAGAATAGCACACAACGGATTACTTTCCCAAGACAAACAACCCAATAACTGACAGCAGCCTTCCAGTAATAAAAAAACAACGCAACTAAATCTAGTAGCTGATCAGAACACAGAGCCCAACAATCACACAAAAGGCCTAATCATACACCCACTACAAAAATGGCTAATAGTTAGCACACTCACCTAACATTACATATACTGCACTTTACAGCCTGTTCACCTGAGGCAGGTATCAGGTACACGGCACCTTTAATGCAAACATCTGCAACTATAAAAATGACAGTGAAAGCCCACACCTCACTGGAGAACAACCAGCCCCCGACAGTACTCACCGGTGTGAAGGAACCCCCCACCACCAACTCCATCCAAGAGAGAGCAGTCGACAAGCAGTCAATACAAACCCGTCTCGAAAAACGCAACGTGAATAGAAAACGTGTGATAGAAAATGTGATGGCTGCAGGAGATGGAGACTGGTGGCCCGGAGAGAGGTGTGGCCAGGCCTTTTAACACTCCCAGGTAACAAGTAATCAGTAACTTCAACTATGACTGTCACTGAAATGATAAATGCACAAAGCAAACACTGAAAACACACCAATCAGATGTAACACTCATATAACGAGGATATATAGAAGATTCAGTTTGTTCTCCTGTTAGAACACTTGTTATTCACAATAGTGGATATTACAACTTGACCTACTTAAGCTATCTACAGCAACATTTGAATGATAAAATGATAACTGGAAAATATTTCTGGGACACAATTCAAAACTGTGTACTTTGCATGTCTTAAAAACTATAATAAAAATGAATAATCAAGAAATACAGCTATAATTGCACTTCCCCTCCACGCACACTGTTAGATTTTTGTTGGGCCCTGATGTATTGTTACAGCTCTATCCGCAAACGGTTTCATACATCTGACTACTGCAGTATACTTGCATGTGATGAAAAAAACTCTAGCGGTGATGATCATCCAGTGATTTATGAACCACAGCTGTCAAAGTTGATGGTTTCAACAATCAACAAAATCAACAATTCAAAATGCATCACCAACTACTATTATGAATTTCTTTTTGCCTGAAGTAAAACCATTTTTCGCATTTATTTTACTGTTTTGTAAGTTGAAATGATTGAGATTATTTGTGTGTGTGTTCATTGTGTTCAAGATAATTTTATAAAATAATTATCTGGCCTGAAAATTGCAAACACATAAATATTTTATAAAAAAATGTTCAATAAAGGCAGCACGAACCCATACCATTAGAATGGATGCAGTTTTACTTTAAGCTATAATCTTCCCCTCTCTGCATATCTGATAGCTGCAAAAGTCGAGCTAAAATTCCAACCTAGCCTAACACACCCAATAGTTGGTGTACATCAGCCTCTGATTTCATGATAAGTGACAGGGTTCATGTAATTCCTCCAACTCTAATCTACTCTTACTTTCCCCATCAGATCTGTAACCTTTTCCAGAAGAGGTTATCCAGAAGAGGACATATCTAGAACTTTGAGACATCCCCCTGTCCTGGAAATGCTGGTACAATAGAAAATCTATTGAATGCAACATGCTGTTTCTTTCCTTTCCTTCCGAGTCCTATTAAGCTTAAAGTCTCTAATAAAGTCCTAGTGCCTACTCCCCATAGCGAAGAGGGCTGGCAGCTTTGGACATGAGAGTCTTTCCCATTGCACCGACAGCACGGTGGGTCAGCGTGACTGGCTGATGTATGACCTGCTCTGTGGTCTTGGCCTACGGGTCTATGCTGGCTGAAACTCTAATTGTGTCCCTAGTCGGGCGCTATCAGTGATCTGCTTGCTCTGACCCATCTGGATAAGAGGTTGGAAAATCTGGTGTTAACGAGAGCTTCTCTTCTCCCAAAGCTGTGTATGTTTTGTTTTGTTTTTTTTTTCTCAATGATTGCTCAGGATTTGGGCTCTCATTCCCTGAGCAAAGAATGAGCTGTTGGTAATGTCACAAAGGGCTGAAGTGTGGAATACCGAAGTCACAGTGGGGTTTTAGCTGCCAAAATAATGTTCGATAACGTAACAAATAACAATTAGCATCCTTTCAGAATCTAAAATGTATAAAAGAAAGACTGTGTGTGTGTGTGTGTGTGTGTATGATAAAACATCAGAAATAATCAATGGAAAGAAAAGAAAGAATCTGTTTGTGTAGCACAAATTTGCCTCTATATGCTTCATTGTTCAATGCAGTTATTTGCATTTCCAAACATATACTAACTTACTGAAAGAATGTTCCATTGTGTTTTTGCAGTACCTTTACTAAGCACTAGCAATCACAAACTCTTTAGATGTCCACATAAAAACTTAAATATTCTGATGTAAACAACCATTTCCGTGGATAAAGGCTGCAGTGTATGACGACCCATTCAGATGGTGAGGAATAATGCCACCAAATGCCAGCAATCTCTCCGAGACTGTCGACCCCATTCAGGGCCACGCAGCCCAGAGGTCATATCTACACCTTCAGGAAACAGGAGACCCACCAGTCAGATCTTCCCCATCATCATCATCATCTCCACCTCCTCTAAAGGAGGTGTGTTATTCTTCAACCAAGGTTTTTGACTTTGAAAAGCTGTGTATCAGCAGAACTGTGCAGTGTGAAGGAGTAAGGATGTATTGCCCAGTGTGGAGAACAGACTGCACAACGCGCTGTTCATTACACATAACAGCCGTTAAGGCTGAGACAGAATCAATGGGCTATCCATAAGGTCTGTCAGGTGAAGGTACGGTGACAGGTGTCACCTCAGGTAATAAATGTGAGGAACATTCACGTGTGATTATCTTTACTGTTGAAATAGAACACAAAGTCCCTGAACTGATGGAGACTGTTATCTTTGGTAGCATACTGACAGCAGAGGAAACCCCTCAGGAAGACAGTAGTCTCTGTTGACCACTGCTCTGCAGAAAGACAGGAATGTTTTTCAGTGACTGCGTTTGCTCTGATAAACCTAGATGTAATTGTAGAAGAGATTAATTTTGATATTCTAAGAACCAAATGTCCATGATGATTAAAAAATTTTATCAAAAATTAAATGTAAACACTGTGGGGAAATAGTGACTGGACCCCTCAAGGAAAATGAAGCTACTGATTTTTTTACATTCTGTAATACAGCTGTGTAGGTTCACCTGTGTACGCCAAAATACCTACCTACACTGAGAAGTGGCCGAGCGAAAATACCCCACAAAGATAGCAATACAAGTTTGTGTGTATGTTGGGAGCTTGTGATCATCACAGTAAAACAGAGACAGTTCAAATGAGTGCCGAGTACCAAGGAGGGCCAGTGTACAGGTCAACTAAGATTTATGATAAAGGTACATTATGTGAGACCTGACTGATTTAATACAAATTCAAATTAAATGAATGAGCAGTTTTTCAAGTCTTCGGTATCCATTTCAGCCATGTTTCTTGTGACTTTTAAGAACAAGGAGTCACACTTCTTATAAATCTCCTCAGGGCCTTTAAATGCAGTGAGTGATTTTATAGATACATGTCATCACACATGAAAAGCCCAGATAACTGGTCCGAGGTCATTTGGAGAAAGGAGAGCTACAAAGCCATACACTTCTGACATGGCCTTGAATCGACATGTGCCACCACGCTCACCTCAGCACCCAGGAGCAGAGGAACGCACAGACGTATTCATACCCGTCTTACAGGAGTCTCGCTTTGACAAGGCAAACACTTTCTCTCCATCATCGATTTAGAACAAACGGAGCAGTCCTGAGAAAATGCCAGTGTTCACGGTCACCATCGGTCACACGCTTGTGCACCGTTCGTGTGGTGCACGACGAAGCAGCTTCACGCTGTTCAAAACAAACCCTACTCAGGTTCAGACATCTTTGTGGGCCTCACCAAGACTATTCCATGACAGACAAAAGCTCGATCCTTATTCTTCTAATATCCGTTAGACCGTACAAAATGGAAGTGGTGAGAGTACACTTTGACACTCCTTAAATCTGACAAGTGACAGCTAATCTAGTGTCTGGGTGAATGTAATTCCTGCAATCATGCTGTCAACCTCTGAGTCAGACATAACTGCCTTGACTGTCAGAGCAAATTTCAGATTTGCTTTAAAGTTGAGCAGTTACAAGACCCTGTTCTGAGAACATCAAACTTTTAGACCAAAAAGAGATGTATAAAAAGACAACCCCCCCACCACCACCACCACCACACAAACACACACACACCACCACCACTACCAAGAGAGAAAATGAAAATACTGAAAACCTAAATTAGTTGTATTCTGTGCTTAATTGTTGCCTGGAGAAACCAGACCAAACGTGTAGAAGGCTGCACCCTCAGCAGCCCTGCAGGACCTAGTGAAGCTGCACCACATGCTGATCCATCTCAGAGCAGAGAAAAGATCTCACTGTTTTTGAGTAATTACTGCATCAGAGTATACACACATATGGATAGTGGTGTCAATTCCAGGTTCAGAGATTAAAAATTCTCACCAGGATTTTGCTCAAGCTTGCTAGGTTTTCTAATTAGCAATCCAAGTAAAATTAGTGGAATCAACACAATCCAGGAAGCCTGAGCAAAATCCTGGTGAGGACTTTTAATCTCTGAACCTGGAATTGACACCTCTAGATAAAAGATGCAATTCTAACATCTGAGACCAGCTAAAATGTCCACACCTGTTAATGTGTGATACAAAGAGCCAGTTCAAACAAACCTTAAAAGCACGTTAGTTATACAAAGAGGATACATAGAAATACTTTATTAGGGTGGTTAGATATATGATTCAAACAAAACATTAGTGCCACCACTTAAACACAACAAAGCTAACACCCTTTGAGCAGATTTTTGTAAAATTTGTTTCACATAGTTTCTTCTTCCTCAGAAGGCTGGAAAATATTCACAGATGGTTAACTGGTGAAGGATATGCAGATTTAGTGTGTCGTTGCGTAAGATGTGATTTGGTCTTGTTTCCGTCTTTGCTAGGCTGTTGATAATGAGCGGAGATGCTGTGTGAAATAATGCTCCTGTCAAAAACTGTCCCTCTCACCTTCTCCAGAAGGACGTGTGAAGGCGCTGCATGTGAATTAAAGCCTGTGCCGGGATTTCTGACGCCTCAAAGTTCTCAGTCCCACTTTGATATCTCGCACTGTTAGAGATGTGCAGTGCAGAGCAAGAAAAATAGATTCTTGGTGGAGAAGGGAAAAAAGGAATGAAGGAAAATTGGCAGATATAAGGAATGTGGGAGTATGTGTGTATATATACAGTATATATATATATATATATATATATATATATATATATATATATATATATATATATATATATATACATATATATGTGTGTGTGTGTGTGTGTGTGTGTGTGTGTGTGTGTGGTGGACAAAACCACAGGCAATAATATGTATATATTGCCTGTATATGTATATAATAATAATAATAATAATAATAATAATAATAATAATAATCTTTATTTGTATAGCACCTTTCATACATACATGCAACTCAAAGTGCTTTACAGAATAAATAAAAAGAAATATATATATAGCATGGAAGTATAGTATAGAAGAGTAATTATATCATAGCTGTGATTCTAAGTCCTGACTGTAATGACGTCTCTGTTTATATGATCTTGAAGGACAATTAGTGGAAACTTGCTTTGTTTATTTTGTTATGCTGTTGTGAATATTAATAGCTATTATAAGAGGTAGATAAAAAGATAAAATAATTAATCGCGGAACTGCAGCATTTGCACACAAAATAAAATTTACTAACATTTAATTTGTGCTTTTTGTTGATTTCTGCACGTGTTCACCAGGTCATTTACCACACCACTCACTGTTAAACCTATAACCAAAATCTACAGACTTAGACAACTACACACGAAAACACAAAAGTATTTCTTAAATATATTCAGTTTCCACGATCGATATCTAACCAATATGCTACGCGTTAAAATATTTTCCTATCAATAATAAATACGACAAAAATAACTCCTCAGATCGCGCATATAGCTACGCATATAAATGATGAGTCTTGATGTCTTACCATGTACTTCTCCAGTAAATATTCCTGTGTCTTCTGTCTGCAATGCCGCGCTGGGTGTTGAAGTAACGTGCACTCCGGCGCTGGGAGAAGGTCTGAAGGAGGTCTGAAGGAGTAAAGGTCTGAAGGAGGGCTTTTATCAACCCAGTCCTGCACGCAGGTAGGAGGTGCCTGACTGACATGGAGCAGTTAGAGAGAGGAGCTCCCGCGGCGTCTGAGGTGGAGCTCATCTCCTCTCTCGAAGCCTTCACGAAGGCGTCGCCTCTCCTTTTGAACATGTGTGACAATATTCAGCCCCATATCCGTATTTAGTGAAAGTCCGTGAATAAATATATATATATATATATATATATATATATATATATATATATATATATATATATATATATATATATATATATATATATATATAAATTTATTCAAATAAGACCTAATAGTTTACTCTGTTATGTAGGTTTGGAAGCGAAGTGCCTATAATATGTTTGATTATAGTAACGTGTCACGTCATTTCATGTGGAAATAAAGACTAGAAAACAGCCTAGATATCCTTTTATTAGCAGTACTACACAAGCGTTTCCAAACTTATCATTAAAACTAATTAAACAGTAGTCCATATTTATATTGAAAACTAGTTGTTTTCAAAGTACATTTAATGTGTTGCTAACACCAAATGTGACTACAGGCATATATTCAACCTAGCCTAGTTCAGTACGTAAAACAGCAGGCAGAATTTCTCTTTAAAACCGATGTAGGCGACTTCATCTGTGTGTTTTCATTTTAAAAAGGCACAGGAAAGGTTTTTATGTTCATAGGCACTTCAGTTCATAGACATCTAAAACATTATCATTTCACAAAATTGCCTACTGAAATCCATAATGTATTCTGTCAATCCTGGTTTACACTACTCTGAGGTCACTCTCAGTGTTGTCATTTCATAGCAGTTTTAGCATATTAATGGAGTTTCTTTTCGTTTGTCTCCGAGTGTAATTCTTTAGCTTTTCACCGAATACTTTCTACAACACACATTCTTGTTCTTTAGCTCTTTCATTTTTTCTTTGAGTGAAAAATCATTCTCAAGGACAGGTGTGAATAAAGACCAGAAACGGAAAAATAAATGTTGCAGTCAAAAAGAGAAAATCTCATCCAGGTTTTGTATAACAACCATCAAAGACCCAAAACATTCGGAGGGCCCATCAGACACACGCTGCTTCTTCCGGAACAATCTATCTTCATTTGAAGAGCTGTCCTAAGTGGTCAAATGAACAGCCTGTTCACTGGTGATCTGCTCTGTTCCATTGATTGACTGGATTTGGCCACAGCTGTCCCTGTCTCTCTGTCCCTTCTCATCATTAAGAAGGGACATTTTTGGTTCCTTTGTCAATTTCGCTCAACGGATGTGGAAGTCAGTAAGCCCTGATGTAACATGGTTCAATATGGCTTTGAGCAATGGTACAGCTGCATTTCACAGGCTCAGTGAATGCTAGTTTAAAGCTGCGTTATGGCCCTGTTAAAGGTGCTCAAAGGCTTTTACAGTACTGGGGTGGGTTTCCCGAAACATTCGTAGCGCTAAGTACTTCGTAACCTCGTATGAAACGTACGAGGTTAAGAAGTACTTAGCGCTACGAACGTTTCGGGAAACCCACCCCTGATCATCTACAGTATCTGAGCAGAAGAGAAATTATTTGACGGAGAACAGAACAGTGTTCTTATTTCTTTTCACACTGCATCCTGCACAGTGTGTCCTGTGACTAACATACGTTTTCTTATATTTTCAGATCAGACTCTTCCACAGGCTTAAATGCACCAAGGGTTTTGTCAGCGTAATCACTCTGAATAGAAAATAAACAGGAGCCTAAACTAACATCGTCTCATGGGTTATCTGCTGTGTAGGGAATCCCCAGCGGAGGTCATAGGTCAAAGCAAAATCTTCATGTTAGGCTGCACTGTATCCCACAAATGTAAATGACTCTGAAGCTGAATCTGAAGCTTGCATGAACCTCAGTCCTCTCATGGGGAGCGTGGGCGATTTCACACGTGCCCCACCCTCGTCCCACGGGATGGAGTTGGTAGAGTGGTGCCAGCTGACCACTTTCTCAAGCTCCCTCACCAGAGAACAGCCATGCGCAGGGCAGGAAGAATACGGTAGCTAAAAGGGTCAAGCTACAGTGTCCTCTGTAGATCTATTGTAGGTCTACAGTAGGTCTACTGTATGTCTACTGCAGGTCTGGAGTAGGTCTGTACTGTATCTGCTATTACCTATAACATGGGAGCACAAGTTCCCTGCAGGACTAAATGGGGTCATTTTAGTATAAGTATCACAAAATTTCAGTATTTGGGGTCATTTCAATGAGTAACTCAGTATAGTGCTGAAAAGAAGGATTAGACATTAAACAGATTAGGATGAAACGTGTCCGTATACTGTCTGTAAAGCTTACTTACATGGAATTGGTGTGGGAAAGGTGCACTATATCATTTTTTGTGATGTTTCCCTCTCTGCGTCCAAGACCTTGCTATCTTTAGTTTGTTTTCTTGATAATTCACACTGTAATCACTTAATTATGCCACATTAAGCAAAAAACAAATGCACTTAGAATAGATCTAAGTACAAGAGGTAATTGTACTTGTAATGCACTGGTGTCAGTGGGAGAAAGATCAATACCATTTTGCGAGCAGAACACTGGACCTACTGTTCTTCTGTCTAACCACACTAGCAGAAAGCAATGACCTATTCCAGCTCAAATCATTTTTGACAGTTCTCTAGCAAACAAGAAACTATGGCCTGGCATACCTTTTCTTGATTCAATAAGCATTCCCGGTAGAACCACTATCGAGTTTTTAAACATAACATTAAAGTGCAGAAATGTTCCAAAGAAAAACCTGAAACAGGATTAAAAGTTTAGCCCAAGTATTAAACTGATCAGATTTATTTGTATTGTTCTTTAAATAACGGACATTGTCACAAAGCATCAGACATCCAGGTGGAGGCCCGTGAGGACCAAGCCTACTGGAACCAGAAGCCTCTCTCCCTGGGTCAGGGTTAGGACGGAGGTCACGGGGGGGGGGGGGGGGGGGGGGGGGGGTAGACTCAGAAGACTCCTCCATCTCCCCGCACCACTGAGAAGCAGGACTGTAGCAGGAGGCTCATGAATCATAACAGTATAGTTAGCGCCAGTTAACCACGGTGGAGCTGACCACTTGGCCGCGTGTTCAGGTGTTTTTAATAGCCCACACTTGACCGTAAGCGTCTGTACCGCTCGGCTGCAGCCTGAAGGAGGTCAGAGGACGTTCTGCACTCCTTCCTGAGTTCTCCGGTCATGTACTGCATGTGCGTTGGCTTATGAAAGTCAGACGATGAGAGAAGAACTCTGAGGAGGACAGACAGAACCCGGCTCAGGGAGACGCAGCAGGGATTTCCTCACCGCTGTGCTGTCTGTGTCCCAGTGAGATCAATCTAGTAGCAGAGAGCGCAACAACAACACCTGGAGAATGCTAGTAATGTGAGCCTGGTCCAGAGCTCCGGACCAGAGAAGACGTGCTGGAGAGAAAAACTGTCTGGAGAGGACAGAGTGTCATTCCTGCAGTCAACCTTTACTCTCCTCACTGACAGGAATGCTGGATACTTCTACAGCACCTTCCTCCTGTGTAGCACACACACACACACACACACACACACACACACACACACACACACACACACACACACACACACACACACATGCATACAAAAAGCCAGCCATCCCTCACCATTCTATTTATAACGCATCAGTCAGAACAAAGAAGCCGATGACCGGGCAAACTTGGGGCAGATCAGAGGGGAATAAGGCAGCAGTGTGTTCAAACGAAAGGTCGTCTCGGTGTCTGGGGAGAGGACATTGTTAGTTTCCGAGGGGACACCATGCCGCTTGTGTGAGGAGCTTGGCATGAGGCGTGCTAACATACCCAAGCAGAGACACTGTGAGAATCTCAGCGCACGGACAGGTCACGACCTCATGCGCTTGTAATAAATGAGTGTTGAGAAGAGTAGGCTGTCCTGGCTCCGAAGTCATCCGGTTGCAACATCTGGAGACGTCGCACGGGGCGGAACCGTAAGTGGATTTGCTATCTCGGTGTCTCCCAGTGATTATTTACACTGCTCAAGTGGGATCATGTCAAAGGACATAAAGTCTGACGAAGGCCTGAAGAGGCTTTAACAACCAGAGTTTATACACATTTGCAAAGGTCAGAGGTGTCACAGTTATCAGTCCCAATAATGCCTCAATAACTCCAGTTATCAGGACACCTTGAGTGGCACTCAGTCTGTTGTAACACAATATCGCAGCTCGGGCACAACAGTCTGTGCAGTGCGTACCTGCCTAACTGTGGAGAACGAAAGTGAATCTTCACTTTTAGCCTCTTTGTGTTGGATTCAACCTAGAGGCAAATACAATAAGTGCCATCAGTGAAAACAAGCAATACGTTGATGTTACAAGTATGTCTGAACTGGGCTTATGTGCTTTCATAAGCACATACCTCGTAAATTCCTTATAATATCTTTTGGGACTATATTGACCAATCTAGGTGGTTTTTGTTGTTGAACTGGGATCGAGGTCGTTAAAATGTCATGGTGGAGGAGGAGGTTCAAACGTGGACAACTTTGAAACCAGCACGCCGGCTCTGTAAATGTGCCATATTTTGTCAATTGTGATTTTTCACCGCAATCTAAATTTGTCCTCCGCTTTTTACCCATATGTGCAGTTAGAACACAAACACACTAGTGATTACTAGGGGGATGTGGATCACAAGTGCCCAGAGCGGTGGGCAGTCCTAGCCCAGCGCCCAGGGAGCAGTTGGGGTTAGGTGCCTTGCTCAAGGCCACCTCAGTCATGGCCTCAGGTCTGGGAATCGAACCCACGACCCTCCGGTCACAAGACCAGTTCCCTAACCACCAGGCCATGACTCTGACTCTGACAGATGGTGAAAAGTGTTTCCCTCTTACACTGAGCAGAAGAGCTGTGTTGAAGCTGTGGTAAAGCTGTGGAGAAACTGTGGTGAAGCTGTGATGAAGCTTTGTTGAAGCTGAGTTGAAGCTGTGTTGAAGCTGTGTTGAAGCTGTGGTGCAGCTGTGTTGAAGCTGTTTTGAAGCTGAGTTGAAGCTGTGGTGCTGTGGTCCTCAGCTGAGGGTCTGTTCACATCTCCTGGTCTGCAGCAAGGCCTGCCGTTCCATCTGGATCAGATCGATGTTTTCACACAGATGGAGGGAGGGAGAGGTCGGGACAGGAGGGAGAGGTCGGGACATGAGGGAGAGGTCGGGGCGTGTCAGACGCAGTGGGAATCATCTTCACATTGTGGATCACACAGTGCTTTCTCCACCTCTGGGCATTGGAAACCCCTCGTTCCTTCTGAATGGATGGTGAGTCTCACAGTGGTTTGACTGAAGCCATACTAAGCTCATACGGAATAGATCCAACAATCCCAAGGGAACTACTGGAGGGAATCGATATGGGTTCTTTGGTTGTTAAGCGAACATGCGGTTGAATTCGGGTCATCTGTGTGAAAACATCGATCTGTCCAGAGCCAGATGGAACGGCAGGCCTTGCTGCAGACCAGGAGATGTGAACAGACTGTCAGCTGAGGACCACAGCTTCAACACAGCTTCACCACAGCTTCAACACAGCTTCACCACAGCTGCACCACAGCTTCAACACAGCTTCACCACAGCTTCAACACAGCTGCATCACAACTTCTAAACAGCTTCACCAGTTTCAAAACAGCTGCAACACAACTTCAGAACAGCTTCAACACAGCTGCACAACAGCTTCACCACAGCTGCATCACAGCTTCAACACAGCTTCTAAATAGCTTCAACACAGCTTCAACACAGCTTCTAAATAGCTTCAGCACAGCTTCAACACAGCTTCACCACAGCTTCAAACAGCTACACCACAGCTGCACCACAGCTTCACCACAGCTGCATCACAACTTCACCACAGCTTCACCACAACTTCACCACAGCTGCATCACAACTACAAAACAGCTTCACCACAGTTTCAGTCATGCCTCACCTACAACACTCCACCTATATTAAGCGCCATTGTCTTCAGATGAGTAACTGACTGAATCGGAGGTATAATCAGTATTTCAGTTTCTGTGTTTCTGTGTTCAGTTGTGTTCTGTTTTTGGTGAACATTATAACTGCAGAGAAGTTGTTGTCTGATTCAGGTGTTTGCAATGAGATCTGTAAGAGCTTTCTACATTTATAAATATATATATCATATAATGTTTTGTGGTGATGGGCGCAAAATATCCATGAAATTAATTTTGGGGCTTCTGCTCCCAGTAACAGACTCCACAAATGATAAACATTCTTTATTTTTCATTTTGTTGATCATCCATCCATCCATCCATCCATCCATCCATCCATCCATCCATCCATCCATCCATCCATCCATCCATCCATCCATCTTCTGCTTGCATAAACACACTTTTGGAAACACTGAGTTCTTTTTCACAGATGTGCATCATTCATAGAGCTGCTTTTGCTCTGAGCCAAGTGGGCAGATGGAAGGAGCTGGAAGGCCAGTGCTGTGTGGTGATTGGACATTATACCTCCGATGCTGTCTGGTGATTGGACATTATACCTCCGATGCTGTCTGGTGATTGGTGCTCCTGCCTGAGGTAGCAAATGCCATCCAGGTGCTGTCTGGGCATGCGGCCACTGGGAGGATTCATCACACAGCACCAGTGTGTGTACAGGGACGTAGACTCGTGTGTTCAGAGGACTCCCACTACATCAGGGTTGTTCTGTCTCTTATTGGCATTCCTTATTGTTATTCTGTTCTGACATCATGATTTTGATATTTGGTTTTACTTCAGTTGAGACCTTAAAAGAAAGAGAGACCTCGTCTCATCAAGAGCAATATGTGAACATGGGGGGTTGGGTGACAAAATGTTCCTACAAAACTTGAAAAATTCTGGCATTGTGTTGCCACTTACAGTTTGTTGTTTTTGTGATTAAAAAACAATAGTGGTGCACATTTATTCTGACAACTTCAGTACCAAGATACACTGAAAAAAATAAAGCACTGGCTCAATGTAATAAAATTGAATTAATCAATCACACGAATTTTTTTTCATTGACTCAATCCAAAAAACTTGAAAAATGAATTTAGTTTTTTGGATTGATTCAATGAAAAAAAATTGTGTGATTGATTAATTCAATTTTATTACATTGAGCCAGTGCTTTATTTTTTTCAGTGTATATTTATTATGTAATGCAAAGCAGATGATCACTGTTTGTTCATCACATTGTGTTCCTTGCTGAGGCGGATTCAGAGTGATATGAGCTGTTTAGCAATGTGACGCTTACCAGTGTCAGCTACATTAAACTAGAGACCAAAGCTTTTGCAAGGGGCAGTGTGTGCACTCAGTTTGTACCCCAGTCTCTTTCTACCTTATATACCAACCCCAACTCTCACACACACACACACACACAGACACACACACACACACATACTCACATGTAATCACACACACACTCTGTCACACACACACACACACCCATGTAATCACACACACACACACACACACAAATTGCTAGTGCAATTACGTTCTTCTCTTCATTTTCAAATGGGTTCCCATAGAGATTCCCAGAACATCATGGCTATACCCTCAATCCTACATTCCTTACATGCAGTGTCTGAAGATGCTGAATGAACACAGTGATGGAACCCCTGACATATTGCAGAATGATGGATTGCTCAATTCCTCCGTTCTGCACCATGGTCTGATAACTCCACATTCATCTCAGCAGGGACTGCTACAGATTCTCTCTATCTCTCCAAAATGTTCCAAAATGCCACAAAACGTTACTGAAAGCAATGCACTTCTGGGTAAAGTTAGCTGCCTGACTGAAATCTAATCAGGTCCAAAAATGATCAAAAAGTAATGTTCAGTTGATACATTGGTTGTTTTTTGTAGTTGTTGTTTGTTTTTTATTCATTGAATAGTTTTCCTACCTTATAGTTGGATAACAATATTTCTGACGCCACATATTTCTTTCAAATAGCAACACAATAATATTACAGTAATAGATGGTGTTAGTGACCTGATACAGACCATTAACATCTTATCCTACTGCTGAAATTCTCTTAAGAAAAATCTTCGACTTTCACTAGCATGGATTAAGAGGTTAATTAGTATTGCAATCAGATTTCCATGTATAGCGTCACAGAAATGTGCTAAACGATGTAACACAAGAGCAGCTCCCTGGGAGGAGACTCAGTCTGATGGACTGACGCCTGGTTATTGTTTATTGCTCCACAATATGGTGCAAGTGAAATGTCATCAAATGTCGCTTCAGTACAGGTGGCGGGCCCTCCAAGGTTTAAGGCCCTTTTGAAACGCGACATCATTCAAGTTCAAATGTCACGCAAGAAGCAAATACATGCAGTGGCTCAGCTAGTGGTTACACGACTGATGGAATTTCAACATTTGACATAGATTAGTGACTAAAAGTTTGATTCACTATAGCATACCAAGAATTGTACCATTGTAACATTTGAACTTGTTTGAGAAATACTCGTATGAAAATGAAATTCATCTGAGTATCCTGTTAGCAAACAACTACCACCTGCTTCATTTAGCACTGTTCTCTGTGCATTAACATCAGTATCGTAAGAGTCTGCCTCTGTGAGAGAAGTGTGGCCATGTTTGCAGCAATACCACAGAAGCTCAGTGAAGATCAGAACCCTAAAGCCTCCGCTCAGAGCTGAACATGTCCAGATCTCCATCTTGTTCTGTATCCAGACCTTCAGCACCTACAGTCCATGATGCATCAGTGGCCACAGCCTTGTGTGAGAACTTGTACCTGGTCCTTTCTGAATAATGAATGTCATTTCTAAATAGCCAAGTACACTTTTAAGGGCTCTCAACTTTCCCTCTATACAAGTGCACTTTCAATACAGACAGAGAAACAAAAATGGGATGGATGTTATAAGAGTATTATTCTTATTATTTCTCTTAGTATTATTGTTGTTATTATTATTATTATTACGAGAGTATTGTTCTTCGTGTCTGATTACAATACTGCAGGGATGGACCACAGCCTGACGTTCTATTTTCCTGCACTAATGAACAGAGCTCCTCTGAAAACCTTCTCTGGAAACCAGCAGTGGAGAAGCAAGAGGATAAAACATAATGGTGGTTCGTTATGGGTCATTTACATGGAGAGGATGAAAGGAGAGGGAGTCTCTCACGCACTCGCTCTCTCTCTCTACATACGTATTAATTTGGCGTATCTCTCCTGCTTTAACTCGGAGCCACTTAGCTAATGCATGCTGTTCGTTCAGGACAGCTTGCTATTCTCAATGCACTGGTTCCCCTTGAAAGCAACAGTCAGATGATCCTCCAACCCTAGACCACTCGATGTGAAGGCAATTGAATCAGAAACCTTTACCATACAGCAAATGACAATTTATTGGGGATGCAAACCTAATTATTGGCCAGCATACAATGAGCGCACAGATACTTCTGGGTCGTCCTGGCACTGTTTTAGACATTCAAAACAGAATGAAAGATGATAAAGTAGCTTTTGGGGTAAGTGGGGCCAATCAGGAGAGAGAACAGAGACCAATCAGGAGAGAGCTGAAGGACAGAGTAAACGAGCAGATGGAGAGAGAGAGAGAGTGTGTGTGTGTGTGTGTGTGTGTGTGTGTGTGTGTGTGTGTGTGTGTGTGTGTGTGTGTGTGTGTCCACTTATTTTTGATCAATAAAGTCAAAGTTCTTTTTAGACGCGGCATCACTGATTTCAAACATCTCTACGGGTGTGCAGTGGGACATAACCTGGAAACAAAGTCTATAAACAGATGTCACATTTTGTAAGATGTGCTAGTACAATTAGAGAGATGCAGTGACTGTATGTCTCCACCTGACTGTGTGTCTCCACCTGACTGTATGTCTCCACCTGACTGTGTGTCTCCACCTGGCTGTATGTCTCCACCTGACTGTGTGTCTCCACCTGACTGTGTGTCTCCACCTGGCTGTATGTCTCCACCTGACTGTGTGTCTCCACCTGGCTGTATGTCTCCACCTGACTGTGTGTCTCCACCTAACTGTGTGTCTCCACCTGGCTGTATGTCTCCACCTGACTGTGTATCTCCACCTGACTGTGTGTCTCCACCTGGCTGTGTGTCTCCACCTGACTGTGTGTCTCTACCTGGCTGTATGTCTCCATCTGACTGTATGTCTCCACCTGGCTGTATGTCTCCACCTGGCTGTGTGTCTCCACCTGACTGTATGTCTCCACCTGACTGTGTGTCTCCACCTGACTGTATGTCTTCACCTGGCTGTATGTCTCCACCTGGCTGTGTGTCTCCACCTGACTGTATGTCTCCACCTGACTGTATGTCTCCACCTGGCTGTGTGTCTCCACCTGACTGTGTGTCTCCACCTGGCTGTATGTCTCCACCTGACTGTATGTCTCCACCTGACTGTATGTCTCCACCTGACTGTGTGTCTCCACCTGACTGTATGTCTCCACCTGCTCTGCACTACTACAGCCTTATTCAAAGCTCATTTAATTGTGGGTTTTAATAGTAGCTGCAGGTTTTAATAGCTGCAGGTTCCCTGTGGCTACAAAGCAGCCAGTGCATCAACCTTCCAGAACAAAGACAAGTGATTTAATATATACATGTCAGGAATGATGATGAAACAATGTACTAATTATAAAAGGATGCATTGGGTTGGCTTAAAGAGAAGGTAGCAGATGACCTGTAACTGCTGAGATAAAGAACAGTTCAATTAACATCACCTGACATACGCTTACAGTAACACTAAACAGTAGTCTATAATTTTAAAAAAATGATGAATTTGAACTTTTCAGGACAGCTGTCAGTTTTATAGTCTAGTTTATGTGAGATGTTTGCGCGTACACACACACACCCACACACACACTTAAATTCTACAGTTTCTTTCTTTCTTTTACAGCATGGTCATTTACCTCCCCACAACTTGTCTCCCCTCCACTGTGGATTCAGCGTGCAGTCAGCCGTCGCTGGACGTCGTCACCCCAGTTCTGTTCTGTCTGGCTATAAGTCCCTCACATCGCCTCCACTGGGGTTCGGCCCGCCGACAACAGTCAAGCAGTACCCGCAGGTCTGAGTCACCGTGGAGTCACCGCTGTGCAATTACCAATCAGAGGTAATCAGACGGAGCAGGAAAAACACGGGAGTGTGATGAGCGGCGGGTCACGGACGCAGCGGGGCCACGGAGCACCGCGGCTAAAAACGGTCCCTCGCCCTCGCCCTCGCTTTATCTGAATAGCGCAATTCAGATAATCGTCGGAGCCGGAAATCCACCTCTGGAAAGAGGTGTGTTAAGAGGACATGAAGACTGTGAATCTGAACGCACGGACTTATCAGCCAGCGTGACTGACAGTATTATCGTGGGAGCCTCCGTCATTGTCCTGTCCCATTTGAACAATCGTGAAATACTCTAACGTGCAACGTTCGGACGAGTCCTCTGCAGCATCGGGTCGTCCAGTGGAGCATTAAATCTAGACTTCAGCGGGATCCTTTCAAAAGCCTCTTTACAAACGCCCAGATGAGCCGATTGCACCAGGCTTGGTAAATGAAACTATAATATAACATGAAATAGCTTTTCATTATCGGGCTCTCTCGCCTGACTGCTACGTCGGTCTGATTATCTACTTGTGGTTAGGGGACTTCATGCATCTCAACAGTATTAACCATCGCCCCATCACCTGCACTTTTCTGAACAGCTTCTTAATTGCCGTGGCCTTTCTGGAGAGGGCACGTCCATCTATTCATGCGGAATTGTCTAGGAAGGGGGGACGATTTTAAAGCTGGTTTCCAGAACCAAGGCTGAAATCAATTCAACTCACCCAAAATTTTTTTCAAATCGATTACATTTATTTCATTGTAATTTGTATATACACTGCTCAAAAAAGAAAGGGAACACTAAAATAACACATCCTAGATCTCAATTAATAAAACATTACAGTTGAAAATCTTTATTTATTACATAGTGGAATGCGATGAGAACAAAGTAACATTAAAAAGATCAATGTAAATCAATAGTATTATCCCATGGAAGTCTGGATTTGGAATCATACTCAAAATCAAAGTGAAAAATCAAATGACAGGCTGATCCTCAAGACAAGTTCAAATGAAGCTCAGTAGTGTGTGTGGCCTCCACGTGTCTGTATGACCTCCCTACAACGCCTGGGCATGCTCCTGATGAGGCGACAGATGTTCTCCTGAGGAATCTTCTCCCAGACCTGGATTAAAGCATGGCGTTGGTGGATGATGTCCCAGATGTGCTTAATTGGAATCAGGTCTGAGGAACAGACAGGTCAGTCCGTAGCATCAATTCCTTCATCATGCAGGAACTGCTGACACACTCCAGCCACATGAGGTCTAGCATTGTCCCGCATTAGGAGGAACCCAGGGCCCACTGCACCAGCATATGGTCTCACAATGGGTCTGAGGATCTCATCCTGGTACCTAATGGCAGTCAGGGTACCTCTGGCTAGCACATGGAGGTCTGTGGGGCCCGCCAAAGAAATGCCTTCCCACACCATTACTGACCCACTGCCAAACCGGTCATGCTGGAGGATGTTGCAGGCAGCAGATCGCTCTCCACGGCGTCTCCAGACTCTGTCATATCTGTTACATGCTCAGTATGAACCTGCTCTCATCCGTGAAGAGCACAGGGTGCCATCTGCCAATCTTGGTGTTCCTTGACAAATGCCAATCACCCTGCATGGTGTCAATTTGTGGACGTCGGGCCCTTATACCAACCTCAAGGAGTCTGTTTCTGACAGTTTGAGCAGAAACATGGATATTAGTGGCCTGCTGGAGGTCATTTTCCAGGGCTCTGGCACTGCTCCTCCTGTTCCTCCTTGCACAAAGGAGGAGCTAGTGGTCCTGCTAAAGGGTTGTTGCCCTCATACGGCCCCCTCCACGTCTCCTGGTGTACTGGCCTGTCTCCTGGTATCTGCTCCATGCTCTGGACACTGTGCTGACAGACACAGCAAACCTTCTTGCCACAGCTCGCATTGATGTGCCATCCTGGATGAGCTGCACTACCTGAGCCACTTCTGTGGGTTGTAGACACTGCCTCATGATACCTCTATGGTGAGAGAACTGACAAAATGCCAAAGTGACCAAAACATCAGCCAGAAAGGATGAGAACAGAGAAAAGATCTGTGGTCACGACCTGCAGAAGAATCACTCCTTTATACGGGGTGTCTTGCTAATTGCCTAATTTATACCTGTTGTCTGTTCCATTTGCACAACAGCAGGTGAAACTGATTCACAATCTGTGTTGATTCCTAACTGAACAAGTTCATTTCACATAAGTGTGGTTGTCTTGGATTTACTGTGTTGTTTAAGTGTTCCCTTAATTTTTTTGCAGTATATATTGTTTGAACTTGTGTGTTACAGCAAGATGATTAAAGGAAAGAGGCCAAGGAGCCTCGTGCATTACCTGAACGGCCCGGTACTGAGGCCTAAAGTACTCCTAGAGCAGGAGTATTTGAAGATAAAATGGCGCCCAATGGATATGCAAAAGAAAGTCAACATTACAATACAGTGCATTTTGAAAACATACTACCCAAGACTACGTACAGCAGTACTGTGGTCTCGAGTGCACGGGCTGTTCTTGGTCCTCGTGCTAACGATCTAACCAACATCCCACAGCCCCATTATCTTAATAGCGCAGTTTCGCAGACGGAGATAATCACTGCGTGTCTCTCTCTTCCAGAAGATGACTCGTCCGTGCGGCGGATCTTTTGTTCCACGCACAAATTTGCGTGGGATAAATAAGTTGTCTCTAATAACAACACCCGGCATTTATGCTATTTATATCTGTGAACCTTGCAGACATCGCAGATTATGGCTAAATATTACTTATACAAAACGGCAGAGGGGAGGGTTTTTTTTAAAGAGAGAGAAAGAGCATAAAATCTTCGGTCTGTTATTGTGAAGGCAAGAGTTATGTTCTGTGGAAGTCCGGAGAGACCGAGTATTGAATTCTGATGAATGCCAGCTTCATTGAATTGTATCCATATCGTTTATTTTTTTTCATCCGCCACTGAAAATTGATCACTGTTGAGGGGCAGAGACTAAATTGCTCTTGTCAGGGTCGCTCGCCCGTCAGGACTATTTCCAGACCTGATTAATCGAGAGAGGAGGTATACTCACCCACAGAAGTGAGTCAGTGCTCGAGCGCAGTGCTGAAGTGGCCGTACAATCCTGCTTCATTCCGCGTAGACATATTATATAGCTTCCAATTCGAATCATTTCAATACGCACTTGAGGATATTTCAGCCCATGCAGTCCTATACTGCAGATTTCATTTTAATACATCTTATTCACCATCAGGTGGGGGGAAATGGCGTTTTGTAGCAGCTTGGGACCTGAATGAAACGTTGAACAATGTTGGGTGGGGCAGCTGTAGACCATGCAAGACAAGTTCAGATGCACACCTGCTATATAGCAGATCTCTCAGCAAGACTTTAGCAAAAATTTTAAAAAATGAAAGGGTTAATGGGTTTGAAACACAAACATCAATAGCAGAAAATGTGAACGGTATCAGTGAAGATGCAGTCAGATAACCTAGACGAGCCGAGAGGTGAATGATACATTAGCTCTTCCTGTGTCACACAGGCTGAACCGCAGTATCTGCTGATGGACGTGTTGACAATAGTACTGAAACTTTACTAGTATAGTGTTAGTATTTTTAGAGATGTGTCTTTACGTGCAGAGTTATGTGTGTCCCTGCTCTAGACCTGTCCAGGTGCCACCCAGACCTCCTGTGATTCTGCGATGTTCGTACCAAATTATTAACTACATGAGAAGTGTAATGTGAAATGAAAACTGGTTAATGTAAATGGTACATGTACGTTTCACTGACGTCTACCTCTTTGTGCCATATTCTCCCACTGTTCCTCTCACTCTTTTCCTACAGCCCGTCCAACATTGGACATCGGCCTGATTTCCTTCATACCCCAACGGCATCTCCAAACTGAATGAGCGAATCACGAAGCGCAGAGTGAGGATTCTAATATAGATTTGGTATTTTTCATTTGGGACGTGGGCCTCTCGGGGATCTTTGCCACCCTGTCTGAGAAGGACAATTTATTGAGATCACATAAAGCGATGGGTGTCGCAAGATCATTACACACTTATTACAGCATGTTGCCTTATTACAGTGTTGCCAGAGCAGGTCTAAATAATTTGACAGTGTTGCCAGAGCAGGTCTAAATAATTTGCGTGTCCACACCTCAGCCTACGGAGTGGCAGACAGCGACTTGGAAGCTGAGGCCTGCAGGTTTTTCGGGTGACCCCGCCTACTGGGTTGACTACAGACAGACGGAGCGGTCGGCATGGAAACCGTCCACCCCCAGACAAGCGGCGAGCACATGGAACGTCTGACGAGCGCAGTTGCTGGAAACGAAGCAAGTGATGTTGTCTGTGGAGCAGAAGAGCCCGCTGGTACATGCTTGGAGGAACATGGTGTGACAGTGGCTGAATCAGCGCTTAGGGGTTTGTGTGTGTGTGTGTGTGTGTGTGTGTGTGTGTGTGTGTGTGTGTGTGTGTGTGTGTGCTCTCACACTGGCAGTTCTACAACATCAAACACCCTAGAGGTTAGTGTAGGGAGATGAAAACCCAACAAATACTGTCCCTTCTGAGCAAGAACTGCTCAGTTGTTTCTTAATTTGGAGACAAACCAAATACATTCAGGGTCTGCCCAGACAGTTTGGAACCAGGAAAGGCACAGATTCATCCAGAACCAATGGCAAGCTTCCTCTCGATCTACCACAGTGCTGCTCAGAGTGGCAGACATGCGTGTGCTGAAGGCGGTTTATCATGAAAGCAATTCATAGCCTCATTAAAACAGATCGGTCCTCTGTTTTTAAAATGTGTTTCTTTTGCTGCTTGTTAGTCAGTCCGTCAGAATCAGGTTCATACGCTGGGGATGCTGCTGGTGAGAGACACCAGTGTGCACGTTTCTCCAGGGCCTGTTAGAAGAGTGAGAAACACAGCAGTATGTTCTAGAGCTAGAACAGAAGGAACAGCTTAACGTCACTGCAGTAAACTATAGTGAGACTGGAAATACACACACACACACACACACATTTCTTGTATAGTTTTTTCTGTCTAAACTAAATATCTAAATTAAATAAGACTAAACTGGATCTGTAAAAATCTTTTTACAGCTTGCTGAAGAATGATTTCTCTTTAAATATTTACAAATGCACACAAATGATTTATTAGTTTCATATACCAGTCATTAACTGAATTTTAAAGTGCCTTGAACTGTACTACAGACATAAAAGCACAGTTAAATTCTGCCCTTTGAAAATCACTGCCCAGGTTTAAACCTGTATAATGTAATGTATCTATTACTATCCCCTTGTTTCTTGAAGGTTTTAAGTATGGCTCGTCAGGCTTTGGTGTAGGGGTTAGAGAGTCCAGCGTAACAGCAGTGCTGGGTGTGTTTTCCATGGGTGAATTCAGAGGAGGCGAATGCAACATCACCACTTCCCAAGCAATAGCTCCCTGTTGTACACAGATATGTTTGGATAATGCTGCTGTGAGAATGTGTGTCACTGCAGTGTGTGTGCTGTGAGAATGTGTGTCACTGCAGTGTGTGTGTTGTGAGTGTGAGAGCGTGTCACTGCAGTGTGTGTGCTGTGAGAATGTGTGTCACTGCAGTGTGTGTGCTGTGAGAATGTGTGTCACTGTAGTGT
This sequence comes from Brachyhypopomus gauderio, assembly GCF_052324685.1. Taxonomy (NCBI): domain Eukaryota; kingdom Metazoa; phylum Chordata; class Actinopteri; order Gymnotiformes; family Hypopomidae; genus Brachyhypopomus; species Brachyhypopomus gauderio. Next base: position 1,397,145 of record NW_027506895.1, read on the forward strand.
GTGTGCTGTGAGAATGTGTGTCACTGCAGTGTGTGTGCTGTGAGAATATTTGTCACTGCAGTGTGTGTGCTGTGAGAATGTGTGTCCCGCAGTGTGTGTGCTGTGAGAATGTGTGTCACTGCAGTGTGTGTGTTGTGAGTGTGAGAGCGTGTCACTGCAGTGTGTGTGCTGTGAGAATGTGTGTCACTGCAGTGTGTGTGCTGTGAGAATGTGTGTCACTGCAGTGTGTGTGCTGTGAGAATGTGTGTCACTGCAGTGTGTGTGCTGTGAGAATGTGTGTCCCGCAGTGTGTGTGCTGTGAGAATGTGTGTCCCGCAGTGTGTGTGCTGTGAGAATGTGTGTCACTGCAGTGTGTGTGTTGTGAGTGTGAGAGCGTGTCACTGCAGTGTGTGTGCTGTGAGAATGTGTGTCACTGCAGTGTGTGTGCTGTGAGAATGTGTGTCACTGCAGTGTGTGTGCTGTGAGAATATTTGTCACTGCAGTGTGTGTGCTGTGAGAATGTGTGTCCCGCAGTGTGTGTGCTGTGAGAATGTGTGTCCCGCAGTGTGTGTGCTGTGAGAATGGGTGTCACTGCAGTGTGTGTGTTGTGAGTGTGAGAGTGTGTCACTGCAGTGTGTGTGCTGTGAGAATGTGTGTCCCGCAGTGTGTGTGCTGTGAGAATGTGTGTCACTGCAGTGTGTGTGTTGTGAGTGTGAGAGCGTGTCACTGCAGTGTGTGTGCTGTGAGAATGTGTGTCACTGCAGTGTGTGTGCTGTGAGAATGTGTGTCACTGCAGTGTGTGTGCTGTGAGAATGTGTGTCACTGCAGTGTGTGTGCTGTGAGAATGTGTGTCCCGCAGTGTGTGTGCTGTGAGAATGTGTGTCACTGCAGTGTGTGTGTTGTGAGTGTGAGAGCGTGTCACTGCAGTGTGTGTGCTGTGAGAATGTGTGTCACTGCAGTGTGTGTGCTGTGAGAATGTGTGTCACTGCAGTGTGTGTGCTGTGAGAATATTTGTCACTGCAGTGTGTGTGCTGTGAGAATGTGTGTCCCGCAGTGTGTGTGCTGTGAGAATGTGTGTCCCGCAGTGTGTGTGCTGTGAGAATGGGTGTCACTGCAGTGTGTGTGTTGTGAGTGTGAGAGTGTGTCACTGCAGTGTGTGTGCTGTGAGAATGTGTGTCACTGCAGTGTGTGTGCTGTGAGAATGTGTGTCACTGCAGTGTGTGTGTTGTGAGTGTGAGAGCGTGTCACTGCAGTGTGTGTGCTGTGAGAATGTGTGTCACTGCAATGTGTGTGCTGTGAGAATGTGTGTCACTGCAGTGTGTGTGCTGTGAGAATATTTGTCACTGCAGTGTGTGTGCTGTGAGAATGTGTGTCCCGCAGTGTGTGTGCTGTGAGAATGTGTGTCCCGCAGTGTGTGTGCTGTGAGAATGTATGTCACTGCAGTGTGTGTGTTGTGAGTGTGAGAGCGTGTCACTGCAGTGTGTGTGCTGTGAGAATGTGTGTCACTGCAGTGTGTGTGCTGTGAGAATGTGTGTCACTGCAGTGTGTGTGCTGTGATAATGTGTGCCACTGCACTGTGTGTGCTGTGAGAATGTGTGTCCCTGCAATGTGTGTGCTGTGAGAATGTGTGTCCCTCCAGTGTGTGTGCTGTGAGAATGTGTGTCCCTGCAGTGTGTGTGCTGTGAGAATGTGTGTCCCTGCAGTGTGTGTGCTGTGAATGTGACAGTGTGTGTCCCTGCTGTAGCATACTGGGGTTTGAGAGGTCAATCAAAAGTCCTGGCATCCATATGTTAACACAGTGCACAGCAAGTCTGAGAGAACACATATAGCACATTCACGCTTTATTCATGTTTGCTGCTAAGTAAACTATCCATCTGGTAACAACAAACTTAGTACGTTTTCATGACACGGCCGAGACGGCAAAGACAGCAGAGACGGCAAAGACAGCAGAGACGGCAGAGACAGCAAGACGCTTGTAGAGGCTACTGGTCCTTAGCAACCAGTGATTGTGTTAGAATAATGGAAAGCTGATAAGAGCCCGAGTGGCTTGTCTAGTAAATACAAGTAACAAACGGCTATAAACAAGTAATTTAATCCCAACAAAAGCTTTGTTGAGTTTTATTTGACACTTTATGGAGGTCATTCGATAGAAGGCCTGGTGCTCTGTTTCTGCTGGTGGTAGAGACAGAGGCCCTCAGAGACAAGGAACATGGCATTAACGCACACATGTCTGTCTCACCTGGTCCTATGTCCTTGCTGCTCAGGACGGACACGTGGTAAGTAAGCCAAAGGAACAGCCCCCCCCCCCCCCCCCCCCCCCACTCCCCTTTATGGATTATGCAATAGATAAGAGTTGTTGGGATGAACAAACCAAAAACATTTTTTGTTTCAGTCAGAATTCATAGAAGCTATTTAGACAATACGATAATGTAGGATCAGTGTAATTACAAAAGGGAGAAAAGGACAAAAATAGCATAATGGTGGTTTCTGTCTGAGGAAGCGGCACTTTCTCGCGGCAGCGACGCAACACTTTAATAACTGTGGTAGCTGTGATTGTCTGACTGACCAAGAAAGCGGCCACCTATCTTGTTTTAATTAAAGAGGAAGACAGCCTCTCTGGAAAAGTCTTCTGCATACTAATCACGGTTATGATTCAAGAGACGCTAAGGAGCAAGCAGACACATAGGAGGGAATTGTCGCTCACTTCAGACAATAAGACAGGCAAAACCAATGTTGTATATTCATGTTGCAAATCCAGCAGCGTGATTGCCACTGAATAATTACGGTCCGGGGTATTTAGCATAGGGAGTCAGAGTGACACGAACAAGACGGTGGAGTTTCCTGACAGCCTACTGGTGAACCTGGGTGTCCTTTCCCATCTGTCTATGAACCACACTGCTCTGTCTCCATGGACGGAGCCCATTCAATGAGCCCTTGGGTCATTCACGTAGAACAGAATAGAGCAACGCTTATCTGTGTAAAAACTCATTACACGACGTACCATCGTCTTTCTACACTATGTTGACATCATTCTCCTTTAAAAGGGCAATTTGACAGCTCACAAAGAGGGAGAAAACAGAGATAAACGATTATATTATATTTACATATTGGCAGAAACTGTTTGCTGTGATAGGTGATTGTATGGGAACCAATAGTTTATTTCATGTGCTCCTCACATTTGTCGTCTGGTAAAGCCGGTAGAAGTCTATATAATCGTCTTTGGATATAATTAGGAGTCAAACGTATTGCGGCAGTGAAGGCCCAAATCTAGAACGAATGAATAAAGGGAGAGGCGAGAGTGGAGATAAAATAAGGTGTGAGGACGTCGCCACAAAAAAGTTGTGACGAATTACTTTGGAAGCCATATTGTGAGCAGCTTTGGTCCGGGTGCAGCGGGGCTCGTGACGGCGAAAACAAAGCGCGTGCTCTCCAGCGCGTGCACAATCAAAACAGACGCAACGTGCTTGGATGAAACGGTAGCCTATGCAAAATAAAAGACCCATGTGCAGTCAGGTGAAACAAAAAACGCAGATCACAAAAGACACGCGCTGCTTACGGCTAAGTGGAAAGGCATTTAATGTCTGCCCCGCTGACACAAATCACTATAAAATGTCTTTTTCACTGGACCTGTTTTTGTAGCTCCGTTCGGTTTGGACCGTATTGATTTGCCACCTGTCATTAAGATGGGACTTGGGCTGTGGCAGTGTTTTACAGCAGGTCTGAGCAGGCACTCGGTTGATAGGGGCGATATGCCCCATTAGTTATAAGGTAATAAAAACAGAGACCCGGGCAGCAGAAGAGACGTAGAGCAAATAATCACATCAATTGCTCGAAATGGCTTCAAGATCAATACAAATGCAATAGACAAACTGAAATACTATAAAACTGGGCAATATCTTTCTTTAATTTTTTTTCTTTCTTTGTAATGGACTTACACTTGAATAGGTCTACACCTGTTCGTTCTGAAATTAGAATTCGGTCTGAATGCAAATATTACGATTATTAATTTACTCTTGTACAACTCGGAAGCGTTTGCGCTTGTTTACAAAACTGACGTGTTTTAACAAAAAATATTTTTAGTGTAAAAAAAAATAATAATCGCGAGTTCCCATGGAGCACACTGTCGCAGGCCACAGATAAACACGATCTACAAACGTACCATAAATAACTCATTACGCCACGCGCGAAGGTATGCTGTAAAAAAGGAGGATGTCGCCCTCTGTTGGCTAAAATAAATAAATGCACCTTTTCCTACGTAGCACGCGACAAATAACAATAACAGGGCCTAAAGCTTTCTATCTTTAAAGATAACAACATTTTCACTTGTAAAAAAAATCTGTAGTGTTGTTTAGAGAAATATCTCTTAATAACTAGCTATCTATCAGCTTACCAACTTATCTGTAATTTTTTTAAATTAAAAAAGCATGCTCTAGTACGTTCAGCATTAAACACCACACGATAATATTGTACACTGGAGTGTTTATAATAGTGCGCCGTGTGTTTTTGCAGGACACGCACCCCCGGGATCACGGGACGCGCGTGGGCGCCTGACGTTACGACCGGCGGAGTCGGAGAGTAAACACCGCGTCGCTGCTCCGCCGAGGAGGAAACACCGCAAGTTCAATGACAGCTCGCGTCGCCTGACGTCCGACTCGAGTCGCCCGATCTTCTCCTGCGAGGTGTCCGGTTCCATCCCCGGTTCTTATCTGTCGTCTAACTTACGACCTGGTGCGGGGCGGCGGTGCCGTGCGGTACCGTGCGGTGTTTTGGGTAAGGTTGATTCAGAGAAGCGTCTCAAAGGCCCGGCCTGCTGGCTGGCTGGTACCAGATGACTACTAACTGGGAGAAATGTGGGTGACTCGGGCCACTTTAGCACACTTGATTGGTAAAATTGCACGTTTGTTTGTCAATATTTTCGCAGCGAACCCACACAACGCAACGTGTTTACTATCAGTTTAGGGATAACAGGTTTGCTACACTAAGTTGCCTTTAAGGCAGACAACGCGTTTACTTTCATTTTGGAAGCAGCAGTTTGGTTGTTATCTGCGGTGACTGGATATAAACATTTAAATACATTCGGCTACTTAAGAGAGCAGTGGCAGAAGCTATAGAGAAGGCATATAGCAAGCTGTGTGAGAAGTTGGACACTAAGGAAGGGGAAAATGATCTGTACAGATTGGTTTTAAAGGATAAAGATGGAAATGTATTGTCTGGTGAGGAGAGTGTCTTGGGAAGGTGGAAGGAGTATTTTGAGGAACTGAATAATCAAGAGAATGAAAGGGAAAGAAGGTTAGAAGAGGTAGAGGTTGTGAATCAGGAAGTGCCTCAGGTAAGCAAGAAGGAAGTAAGGGCTGCAATTCAGAGAATGAAGTGTGGTAAGGCAGTTGGACCTGATGATATTCCAGTGGAGGCATGGAAATGTTTGGGAGAGACATTTGAGGTGAGGGAGATGGAGGTGTTGAGATTCTCATTTGGAGTGACGAGGAAGGATAGGATCAGAAATGAGTTATGTGCCATATTTTTATATGTGCCATATTTTGTCAATTGTGATTTTTTACAACCCAATCTAAATTTGTCCTCCGAAAGAAGAAGAAGACTTTTTGAATGTTATGCCACATAAAACATATGGTGGAATATGTGTATAGTATTCTGCAAATGTGTAGTTTTTTAAGGTCATTCTGACGATGTATGATTGTATCTCCTCAAGAAAGTGAACTTTTTGTTGTGTTCCTGTTGTTTTGTTGTTGTGCGTTCCAGTATTATGTAGCCTGTTATTTTAGACCAAATATGCATGTATATAGATGCATGCAAATGTAATTAACAGCATTCATGTTTGTTTTTGTTTTGTTTCATCATCCTCTTGTCTTGCAAGCCCTCTATCCTCTCTGAGTAATGTGAAACCCCACACATCTCAGGAACGTGGACGATGTGTTCAGCGAGGAAAAGCTCTTAGGTCCTGAGGCGTGGAGATGGATGGTGAAACGGAACCCAGCCCGGCCGTGGTGGGCCTGGCGGGGAGGTCGGGTCAGCCCAGTACCAGGCAGACCTACCGCAGCAGTAGTCACTCACGATTGCTCCTGGACGGGCTCCTTGCCCTTCGCCAGGGCGGTATTCTTTTCGACGTGGTTCTGCTGGTGGAGAAAAAACCCATCCAGGCCCATCGGATCCTCCTGGCTGCTTGCTGTGACTACTTCAGGTTAGCCGCGTTTCACTGAGGAAACAGACAAACAGCAAGAACAAAAGCCCGATTTCAGTTTGTTGTGACTTTCTGGGAATTACGTTTTTAAGCATGCAGATTAAATCCAGCCATAAAGCTAAGGAGAAATAGTCCTATGTGGACAGTGTTGAGATGTTTGGACAGTTTTACAGCTCATAGCCTGTAACTGGGTCACTTCTCCCCTGCTTTGTTAGAGGTATGTTTGCGGGGGGGGTTGCGGGAGATGCAGGAGACGGAGATCTCCATCCATGGGGTCTCGTACACAGCCATGTCCAAACTCCTGGACTTCATCTACACGTCGGAGCTGGACCTGGACCTGGACACCGTGCAGGAGGTGTTGTGTGCAGCCACACTCCTGCAGGTAAGACCCTCACGCTGGTCTGACCTCCATGTTTTTTTTTAACAGTTTGGTTTGGTATATTCTATCGACTAGTATTATTACTACTTCACTCCTTTAGTAGGGCTTAAATCGGCTATGTTTCAGACAGTGTTGCTAAGATACCAAGTGAGAAATGTCCCAGTTCTGGCCCATACTTGCTAAGAATAAATGAATGAAGTTATACTTGTATATCACCTTTCTCAGAACCCAGGGACACTTTACAACCAAGACACAGCTTTTATGTAAAAACAACAACACACTGGTTAGAAGCAGCAGCTGATTCCCTACAGCATCTAGGGCCCTAGGGCCTACAGCATCCTCTCATTTTGAAGCCACTACAGTCAGGCAGCCCCTAGGGAACCACATAAGTCAGAATCGGCCAGAATACAGCCCATAGGGGACGGAATCGGTCACGTTCCATTCACACACACTGGCACCACGGGGCATTTTCAGAGTAGCCAGGTTGACCTAGACCTCCGTGTTTTTGAACCGCGATCTTCTCCTGACCCTTATCTGTGCTCCCGGATGGCCCATCAGTTCCAGGACGTGATCGGCTTCTGCTGCGAGTTCCTGTTCTCCTGGCTGGATGACGACAACCTCCTGGAGGTGGAGAAGCTGGCCGACGCCTACGGTCTGCAGCAGCTGGGCGAGAAGGTGCGCTCGTACCTCCTGAAGAACATCCGGACCTTCTCGCGCACGGCCGTCTACCGGCAGCTGCCCGCCGAGAAGGTCCTGAGCGTGCTGTCCAGCGACGAGCTGGAGGTCAGCTCGGAGAGCGAGGTGCTGGAGGCCGCGCTCCACTACCACTACAGCCCCGAGCAGGCGCAGAAGGACGAGGCTTGCCTTCAGGTGAGGGAGAGGGTGGAGCGGGTGGAGCGGGTGGAGCTCATGTAGTGAGTATTTGGTTGCAGTTCCAGTGACACGCGTTGTGGTGGTGCGGTCAGGTCCCCTTGCCGATGCTGCAGGCGGTGCGCTTCTGTCTGATGGAGAAGCCCACGCTCCAGCGTCTCCACGGCAGCCTGAAGCCCTGCCCCCTGCGGGACGCCGTCTCCGCCGCCCTGCGATACCACACCCAGGAGCTGTGGCAGCCCGTCATGCAGAGCCCGCTTACCCAGCCCCGGGTCACCTCCCGTTGCATCCTGGGATTCGGAGGCATGTACCCGCCGGGCGTGCTGGCGGACTGCGAGGACCGCTTCCAGGCCCTAAACGCCTCCTGGGAGCACTGGCGTGCGCTGGGGGCGGAGCGAGCACCCCGCATGTCTAACATGGGCGTGGCCGTCCTCAACAACTTCGTCTACCTGGTGGGCGGAGACAAGAACACCAGCGGCTTCCGTGCGGAGGCCCGATGTTGGAGGTGAGTGTGAGGCGCTCGTGATGGCGGCCCCCGCCGGGTCAGGCGTGAAAGGAGGTTTTGTTTGGGGTTGTTTTTGGGTCTTGGTATCTGTCACAGTATCACGTCTCAATAACTCAATAACTGCACTCTGCACAATGTCAGAAATGTTCATTGTCCGTTGTGTGCAGAGTTTCTGAAGTACGTTCGGCGTCGTAGAGCAATAAGGGCGTAAATGCTTAGAGGAGCGAGATTTAATAATGGGCAAATCAAAATCAGGGTCATATAGGCAGTTCAGGGTCAGATCAGACAGAGTATTAACCGACAGAGACATTTTGCAACACTTAACTAAGGCACAGACACAATACAACAAACACTGAGTACACGTTGAACCACTCACGAACATGACCATGAGGGCTGTGGTAGAAATTATTAATGAACATCACAGAGCAGACCAAACAAGGAGTTTAAATACACCAAACAAAACAAGGAACACCTGAACACACTAACGAGGAGGCGGGACCAAAACTGATGGATCGCACATGGCTACATAAACAAAACAGACTTGTCAGGTGGGGGCGGGGCTGGACCTGACCCTGAGATACCAGGCGTTTGGCCACTATTGGTTCGTTTCGATCATGCTCACGCCTGCACCACGTCAGGCCCACTGCGATCTGACACGTGACAATCACACGTGTGTAGCAGCCCGCAGTTCTGTGGCCTTCTGGTCACAGTGAGTCACGCTCCAGTAAAACAATACGACTCCAAAGAGCAATTTGCAATCACTACCAGCTTAAGTATGACAGAAAAACAAAATATCACGATTGGCACTGTAATGCTGAGCTGTTCAGCTGCTTTGCTGAAGCGTTGTTTTGGCGTGTGGTGTAAGTGAGGGCATGGCTTACAGGTACGACCCTCGCCACAACGCCTGGTGTAACATCGAGCCCTTGCAACAGCAGCACGCCGACCACTGCGTGTGTGTGCTGGGTGACCACATCTATGCCATCGGCGGACGTGACTACAGCACCGAGCTGGACTGCGTCGAGCGCTACGACCCCCACACCAACACCTGGGAGTACGTGGCTCCGCTCCGGAGAGAGGTAGCGCCGCCCTTGTGGACAACATCATGCACTTTTTTTTTTTTTTTTTGGGGTGGAGTTTGGCTGGTGTGTCAGGTGGTCTGACTGACTCCTCCCCCCAGGTGTACGCCCACGCCAGCGCGGTGGTGGAGGGGAGGATCTACGTGGCGTGCGGGCGTCGCGGCATGGCCTACCTGAAGGAGACCTTCTGCTACGACCCCGCGGAGGAGCGGTGGAGCGAGCGGTCCGATGGCCCCGTCGAGCGTGCGTGGCACGGCATGGCGGCGCACGCGGGCCGGGCCTACGTCATCGGCGGGTAGCAACGATGGCTGCGGATACAGGCGTGACGTCCTAAAGGTGCGGCGAAGCTCTTTCTGACCCACTGTACACAAACACATTCACCATCCATAAAAGGTCAATCTTAAACTGATTTAAATGTACTAACAAAGCATCACTGAGCAGTGTAAACTACAGCTCCTTTACGTTATAAGGAACTTTTATTATGTAATTTATGTATTATGTAATTTCAATTTAATTTATTATGTAAATTCATATTTTTACTGTGGGCACGACTCTGCAGGTGGCGTGCTATAACCCCGCGGCCGACTCGTGGTCTGTGGTGAGGCCTCTCCCGGCGGGGCACGGGGAACCGGGTGTGGCCGCCCTGGACGGCCTCATCTACGTGGTGGGCGGACGCTCACACGACAAGGGCAGCCGCATGCGCTACGTCCACGTGTACGACCCCGAGGAGGACGCGTGGACCGGCGGGCCCGCCCTGCCCGAGCGCGTGTCGGGCATGGCGGTGTGCGTGGGGCTGCTGCCCAGGGCCACGCTGGCCAGAGCGCGGCCGGCCGAACACAGGACCAAACCGCAGCGCGAGGCCACAGTAGACTGGGACGATTCGGACAACTCCAGCGAGGACGGGTGAAGGTCGGGTGGGGAGTGGGGGGGGGGGGGTTTGGGCGACTCCACGTCCAGGTTCCTCCATCGTCCAGCCGATGGCCGGCGGGACAGAGATCTTTTTACAACTGTGCCTGTGAGCCGTTTGTGATGGCTTGTGATGTGAGTCTGATGACACAAGTCTGATGAAGCCAAGTTTGAGGTGTGGGGGGGGCTGAGGTGTGTGTGTGTGTGGGGGGGGGGGCTGAGGTGTGTGGGGGGTGGCTGAGGGGTGGGGGGGGCTGAGGTGTGTGTGGGGGGGGCTGAGGTGTGTGGGGGGGCTGAGGTGTGTGGGGGGAGCTGAGGGGTGTGGGGGGGGGCTGAGGGGTGTGTGTGGGGGGCTGAGGTGTGTGGGGGGGGGCTGAGGTGTGTGTGGGGGGGCTGAGGGGTGTGGGGGGAGCTGAGGGGTGTGGGGGGGGGCTGAGGGGTGTGTGGGGGGCTGAGGGGTGTGGGGGGAGCTGAGGTGTGGGGGGAGCTGAGGGGTGTGGGGGGGCTGAGGGGTGTGTGGGGGGGGGGCTGAGGTGTGGGGGGGGCTGAGGGGTGTGTGGGGAGGGGTGTGGGGAGGCTGAGGGGTGTGGAGGGGCTTAGGGGTGTGGGGGGGGGCTGAGGGGTGTGTGGGGGGGGCTGAGGTGTGTAGGGGGGGGCTGAGGTGTGGGGGGGGCTGAGGGGTGTGTGGGGGGGGCTGAGGGGTGTGTGGGGGGGGCTGAGGGGTGTGGGGGGGGCTGAGGGGTGTGTGGGGGGAGCTGAGGGGTGTGGGGGGAGCTGAGGGGTGTGGGGGGGGCTGAGGTGTGTGGGGGGAGCTGAGGTGTGGGGGGGCTGAGGTGTGTGGGGGGAGCTGAGGTGTGGGGGGGCTGAGGGGTGTGTGGGGGGGGCTGAGGTGTGTAGGGGGCTGAGGTGTGTGGGGGGAGCTGAGGTGTGTAGGGGGCTGAGGTGTGTGGGGGGCTGAGGTGTGTGGGGGGAGCTGAGGTGTGTAGGGGGCTGAGGTGTGTGGGGGGCTGAGGGGTGTGGGGGGAGCTGAGGTGTGTGGGGGGAGCTGAGGTGTGTGTGGGGGGCGCTGAGCGGTGTGGGGGGGGGCTGAGGGGTGTGGGGGGAGCTGAAGTGTGTGGGGGGGGGCTGAGGGGTGTGGGGGGGGGCTGAGGGGTGTGGGGGGCGCTGAGGGGTGTGGGGGGAGCTGAGGTGTGTGGGGGGTCCTGCACTTTAATTCTTCATCCTCATTCAGCACACAACATGTCTTGACTATATATGTCTCTGTATAACTGTTAATGAGTTTACACACACACACACAAGCCTTCACATATCACACACATTCAGTGCTAGCAAACTAAGGCTAGCCTAAGGACCACACTGTTAGGGACCACACGACACCCAGTTAAGCCCCAGGACTTGTTTAGCAACATCATTTGATGGGATTGACAGGTTTGTGTGTAACAGATATAATGAAGGTGGCCTTATTGTGTAGAGATATTAATCTTTTTTCTTTTTTTTTAAGTTTTGAATCATTTGCCATTAATTACCAGCTTGACGACTGTGATGCATTTGGACAGTGTAATTCCTGAGCAGGACGGCCAGACCCTGTCCCGTGTGGCGTGGATGATCCGTCATATTTCGTTTGTTCTTCTTTTTCTGCATGTCATCTAGTTTACTATTTTGTTGGAGCGTTAGATACACAGATTCGTGACTCAGATCCAGAGTCTGTTCTGGTGCTCAGCACCTGGGTTCACTTTCACTGTGCCTTCACCTCCTCTCCAAATGCTCAGTGGCGAGTGGAGGTGAGTCTGTGGGTCGGGGCTCAGATTATTGGCAAGGTCAGATTATTGGGAAATCAAGCATGTTCCAGTCCTGCGGTTAAGGGTTTAATAGAGTTGGAATAGAGTTGTAATAGAGTTATGTGCAGTTCTACAGCTGACTTTCACTTTAGAAAGTTTTTACTTCTGTTTTGGTCATATTGAATGTTCACATTTATATTATGTGGTTTGTGGTTTATTATAACAGAAGGGAGGGGGGTGTACAGGTGGAGACCTAACGGATGTAGGTCACAACACTGTTTGCAGGGTTGCACATCATGTCCTAAGCACTGAACAATATGTTTGAATTCAAAACAAACAGAATTAAAATTTTATTTTGATTTTATTTGTTTTATTTTGCTTGCTCTTAATTTAATCTGTACGTTTGCTTCCTGGTTGCCACAGAGGAGTGATTCTCTACTGTATGACGGCCTACGACAGGCTTACATCTACATCTAGACACAAGTACTGTCGCACAACTACTCTGTTCATGTTCTCGGGGGCTTAAATGCTTAAATAACACCATTACATTGCAAAGGACAACCATTTTGTCTTATTGTGCTCATGTAACCGACGGCACATTTGTTCTGACTGTCATCATTTTACAGTTTGCAATATTAAAGTTCATTTTTGGAAACTGAATCACTGGACTGTATTATAGGACACCTGGCAGGTAGGGCTGCTGTGGACAAGAACACTTGACAACTTGGTCAGGTCAGGAGGTCACGTGCATGACAAATAGACCCTTGGATACCAGAAACAGTGGAGGTCCCACCCCTGACCATACAGCCTCCACCAGCCTCCACCCCTGACCATACAGTCCCCCACCCCTGACCAATGCAGGGTGCAGCTGAACTATTTTCACACATATTTTCATTTCCATGACCAGTGAACAAATATGCAGCATCACAACCTGCTCTGGTGTGAAAGTGTCACTGCTCATCGTCCACACGGAGCATATCAGCATCACATCAGCATCACTGCTGTACACGGAAGCTTGCCGAGATCTCACTTCCTACTGATTCCAGACCTGTGGAGGTGGAGCATGTGGCCTGTAGCTTGCAGGGAGGGAACACGTGTGATCCCTGTAGTAACAGAGTGCCCGTGATGTACACGTCACCACCTACAAGTTCTGATGACTTCACCAGTTGGCTCCTCTTCCAGAGACTGAGGCTCATGTGTTTGTTCCTCAAACAAGGCCCAAGAGGTTATAACACCCTTCTGCAACCATCAGCTCATTTATCACTGTACCCATGACAGGACCAGTTCCTGCTCTCTGGCTGAGGTCAGCAGATTTTCCAAGAGTTTATACCTGGTGTCATTTTGTCTTCTGCTGGACACGTGGTTTGGTGGAGCAGAGCAGTTCTAGCGCTAGCGTTAACATCTGCTGAGGTGTTGCACGGGTTCCCAGAACAAAAGGAACAGCCCAGTTCACCGCTGAACCCATGTGATCTCACTACGTGTTCACCTGTACCGATTCAGCCTTAAGGAAGAGGACATGTACAATAGTGGGCGGGGACCTAACAGAGGTGGGCTGGAACGACACCTGGTCGCCACGGCTACGCAGAGGGCACGTGACAGATGGGGCATGACACACTAAACAAAACACTAGGGCATAAAGGGGAACCAACATTAAACGAACAGGATAGTAGAACTGGTAAATAGTAAGGGCGACTTTACTTAGCAACAGAACTCTGAACACTAAACATTAACAGTTTGCAGAACTAGGTACATAGAAACAGAGCAAACCAAGAAAGTATAAGAACATAGCTTAAGGGACACCATGAACCACAATACTCTAAATCTACATCAAAGACAACATGGAGAGCTGAAACTAGAACCACGAGGAGGCAAGGGGACCCAACAACATAACGTGGGGCAACTAGAGTATAAGCCATAAGCAAAACACTTAGGACTAAACAGATATCACACGAACGCCTTGGCAACGAGAAACAAAGGCGGAGCTAAGGACAAGAACACTAAAGAGACGCGTAGGTGCGGGGCAGACCTGACATCACCACGGTACCCACGTGATCTCGCTAGTCAAAAATGCACCACGTAAACAACGTACTGCATACATCAAGAAACCAGTTCTGTTCTGTGGTTTCATTTTATATGGGTATGTGTAAATTCAGAGACAAAAATCAAATAAGGGATGATAAATATTATAATTATTGCAATTATGTTACTTCCTACAATAATAATAAAGAGCATTGCTACGAGCAGGAACAAAAAGGGATTTGTTTGTATCTTTTCCTGACCTTTTCATGAGAGGATTAGTTTAAACCCAACACTGTTCTCCCAAAGTTACAATGTTTGAAAGATTTATAGAAGAATTATAGATAGCAATAATAATTTTATTATTCAGTATAACAACAACAGCAACTATAATAATAATAATAATCATAATAAACAATGGAAAACCCAAGACTACAGATGTTTGTAGGATTGACTGGTTTTAAAAGCACAGACCATTGAGGGCTGTATTGATGCAGTGATTCAGATCTCTCCAGCTGTGTGTGTGTGTGTGTGTGTGTGTGTGTGTGTGTGTGTGTGTGTTCTGCTGCTTTAAGGCTCTTTGACTCCATTAACCCAGGCACGTCTCTGTGTGTGTGTGTGTGTGTGTGTGTGTGTGTGTGTGTGTGTGTGTGTGTGTGTGTGCACTCAGAGGCTACTGTATCACCATATTGGTATCTGGGGAGCAATTACATGGTGTGAGGCGTTTCGTGTGCAAAATTAAAAGCCAGGGAGAACTATATGTCCAAATGCAGCCTCATTTGGTGTGTGTGAGTGCGTGTGTGTGTGTGTGTGTGTGGTGGGGTACTTGGACCGAGAGGCAGGTCATTAGAGAAGGGGTGTGTGTGTGAGTGCGTGTGTGTGTGTGTGTGTGGTGGGGTACTTGGACCGAGAGGCAGGTCATTAGAGAAGGGGTGTGTGTGTGAGTGTGTGTGTGTGTGTGTGGTGGGGTACTTGGACCGAGAGGCAGGTCATTAGAGTATGACTGTGAAAAGGCCTGTTAACAGAACCCTGGGGAGACTGTTCTGTACTTGAAAAGTCCCCCATTGACTCCATGACACACGACATCTGTACCTTACGCCACAGCACGACCTCTCCGTGCCGTCTGCCTGGACGCCACGAGTGGAAAAGCGGGAGGTCGGCGAGTGTGTGTCGGGTTGACGTGACGGGCTCTTCAACGATGACGATTCATCTGAAGTGGAACTGTACTTCTGACCAGCTTTCGGATGTCTTTAGAAACACTGGAGCTGCTTGTAGGTGTTGTTAGAGACAGCAGAGCATCTGATGCACAGTTGTGTTAGCTATGCTAGGGGATCAAACACACTGTTGCTGGCTGGATACTTTGGGTTGGTAGACAGCCTCACGTGTGAAAACGTGAATTAGACCGCACGTGACATACGCGTGCAGCATCTGTACCTGATCCCCTACCCAGCTCCGCCCACTGGGCTGTATTGCTACACCCCACAAAACAAATCTGATAAGTGATCCTGTGGCCCAAAACTGCCCTGTAAGAAATGTGCCTGACTGTAACTGTAACTGTAACCTGCTAAAACAGGTGACACCATCAGACTGAGCAGTTTCTGGTTTTTAGAATTGCTCAAAAGTGATGCCATCACTTCTGACCAGATGTTTGCCTCTGTCTGATGGCAAACACTCGTGCACACACACAAAATCCTGACTGCCCCCCCCCTTCTCCCTCTCCCTCTCTTCCTGAAAACTACCCTTGTAAATCAGAGCTTAATGTGATCTGTTTGCTCGGTCTCTGTTTGCACCAGGTCCTATTCAAATGTATTAAAACTCCTTTTTAAATCTCAAGCTTCTCACCACTTCTTCCTACTGGGTGAGCAGTCTTGCCAGGGCTAAGAAACTAGCAAGATTTCCTATTCAGATCATTTAGTGTTGCCCTAGTGTTGGCCTGACCGACTCTCCCATTTCTGATTTCAGGTTAGGATGCTGATCCTGCTAGTTATCACGCCAACGTTCACGCCGTTGTATTTGTCTAGCGGGGCGACTTCACCAGGACATGTTGTTACCCTTATCAGCAGTGTCACTGCCCTCCTAACCCTGAGGACAGAGGTGCCGTTTGCCATCAGGCAAGGCAGACAACCGACTGGGGCGCCTGGCCAGGGGAGCAACCCCCCCCCCCCCCCCCCCCCCCCCAAGGGCTGACACATGTCAGACGTCAGATGTTCAAAGTTTGCAATGACAATGTGACACCTGAATTTCCTAAGGGGGCCTTGTGAATGACTCGGGCTCAGACACTCTGGGCTCGCCACAAGGTCAAACCACAGTACTCACAGCTTCTGGGCTGGACTTTTAGAACTGTCACATCTTCTTAATAGGTTTAGAATAGGTTTGCTTAGGCCTGTTCTTCCGAAGTTCCTGGCCTCGTTCACGCAGGGCTCACGGGTTTTATGTTTGAGTCTGGCTTCGAACCAGTGGAGAAACTCTGCATCGTGAAAATCGTGGAGACCCCACTCCCACACCCTGATCACCATGATGGACTCATCGTTCTTTCTTCCTCGTCCATGTCCACGTCTTGACTGTCTCATCCTTCTTCATCCTCTCCTCCCTCTCTACTATGAAGAAATGTATGTGGGATTTAGGGATTTCTCCAGGATTCACAGAGCAAAGAGTAGATGGTGAATTCTGTCCCAACTTTGTCTTCCAGTTAAATGTGGTATGACAATGGCAGCAGTGTAGGAGAGCAAACCTGGTGATGGATCCCTACCTCAGCTCCCTCTTCCCACCTAGGGTGAGGGAGGGCCCTTAGTAGGGCCCTAGTTAGGGTTACAGTTACAGTGAGGGTTAGGGTTAGTGCTCTAGTGTGTGTGTCGTGAGGGAGGGCCCTTAGTAGGGCCCTAGTTAGGGTTACAGTTACAGTGAGGGTTAGGGTTAGTGCTCTAGTGTGTGTGTCGTGAGGGAGGGCCCTTAGTAGGGCCCTAGTTAGGGTTACAGTTACAGTGAGGGTTAGGGTTAGTGCTCTAGTGTGTGTGTCGTGAGGGAGGGCCCTTAGTAGGGCCCTAGTTAGGGTTACAGTTACAGTGAGGGTTAGGGTTAGTGCCCTAGTGTGTGTGTCGTGAGGGAGGGCCCTTAGTAGGGCCCTAGTTAGGGTTACAGTTACAGTGAGGGTTAGGGTTAGTGCCCTAGTGTGTGTGTCGTGAGGGAGGGCCCTTAGTAGGGCCCTAGTTAGGGTTACAGTTACAGTGAGGGTTAGGGTTAGTGCTCTAGTGTGTGTGTCGTGAGGGAGGGCCCTTAGTAGGGCCCTAGTTAGGGTTACAGTTACAGTGAGGGTTAGGGTTAGTGCTCTAGTGTGTGTGTCGTGAGGGAGGGCCCTTAGTAGGGCCCTAGTTAGGGTTACAGTTACAGTGAGGGTTAGGGTTAGTGCTCTAGTGTGTGTGTCGTGAGGGAGGGCCCTTAGTAGGGCCCTAGTTAGGGTTACAGTTACAGTGAGGGTTAGGGTTAGTGCCCTAGTGTGTGTGTCGTGAGGGAGGGCCCTTAGTAGGGCCCTAGTTAGGGTTACAGTTACAGTGAGGGTTAGGGTTAGTGCTCTAGTGTGTGTGTTGTGAGGGAGGGCCCTTAGTAGGGCCCTAGTTAGGGTTACAGTTACAGTGAGGGTTAGGGTTAGTGCTCTAGTGTGTGTGTCGTGAGGGAGGGCCCTTAGTAGGGCCCTAGTTAGGGTTACAGTTACAGTGAGGGTTAGGGTTAGTGCTCTAGTGTGTGTGTCGTGAGGGAGGGCACTTAGTAGGGCCCTAGTTAGGGTTACAGTTACAGTGAGGGTTAGGGTTAGTGTTCTAGTGTGTGTGTCGTGAGGGAGGACCCTTGGTAAGGCCTTGGTTAGTGTTACAGTTAGGGTGAGGGTTAGGGTTAGTGCCCTAGTGGGAGTGTAATGAGGGAGGACCCTTGGTAAGGCCTTAGTGTTACAGTTAGGGTGAGGGTTAGGGTTAGTGCCCTAGTGTGTGTGTCGTGAGGGAGGACCCTAGTTAGTGTTACAGATATGGTGAGGGTTATGGTTAGTGCCCTAGTGTGTGTGTTGTGAGGGAGGACCCTTGGTAGGGCCTTAGTTAGTGTTACAGTTAGGGTGAGTGCCCTAGTGTGTGTGTTGTGAGGGAGGACCCTTGGTAGGGCCTTAGTTAGTGTTACAGTTAGGGTGAGTGCCCTAGTGTGTGTGTTGTGAGGGAGGACCCTTGGTAGGGCCTTAGTTAGTGTTACAGTTAGGGTGAGTGCTCTATTGCGTCCCTACCAAATCCACCCCAGCTCTGTGGAAGTATGAAAAGTAAAATAAGAAAATGAATGTAAAAAAAAAATAGTCACATTTTGTCTCTTGAAGAGTAAAAAAATTATTGAGGATGAAGGACTGCACACACAAACACACACACACACCCACAAACACACCCCCCCCCCCCCCCCACACACCCCCCCACACACACACTCCCTTTATGTGAGTGATTAGCACCTGGGCTGTAGGATAGGGCAGCTATCAGTGTCTGTCTGTTCTTTTCATATGGCAAGTGTTCCTCCCTCCCCCATTTTCACGGTACTTAAGAGACGTTGAGCCCTCTGTCCTGCTGTGGAAGAATGAACCACAGATCTCCAACAGCCTGGGTGGAGAACCAGTGGTGGGGTTGGGTGGGCTCCTCATTAAGGTCAACAAAGAAAAGCAAAATGAGGAGAACAAACAAAAACAAGCAAAGAAACAAAATAAAGTGAAGGAGCGAGACCCTCAGCGTGGTCTGGACGTTCTCATGCAGGTCCAGGTTTTATAAATGGAGGTTAGTTGTCACGCTCATGCAGAACCCTGTTCAACATCTCCATGTCAGCACGTGAAAATGTGGCGGACATTACATGCAAACAAGGCTTCTCAAAAACTGCTGAAAGTTGCTTAACCCGTTGGACCTGTTCACACGACAACATCACAACTGTAGCACAGCGCCAGTGCCTTATGTTCTGATACAAAGATCTCAGCAAGTATTTAAGGATGTGACACAGACTTACTAATTACTCTCATCAGCTCAACCCACAAACTAGTCTGGCGTACTTCCCCAGAACATATAGTCAACAAATAGAACACGGCTCAGTCATCGACAATAACAAAAACCATCACCACGAGGGACTTTTACATCATATTTAGCAAATTTATTATTATTTTCAGACATGGCAATCCAGTTTCAACACAGTCACTTGCAGCGCACACTTTTTACAAAAATAATAATATTAATCAGCATGAAAACAAATAAATATACACGTCCTGCTCTTTGGCTCTGACCAAGCGGCCTTGCTGGTTACGTTGGGAGGAACCCCACCGGAACATTTATTTCTTCACCATGCAGTCAGCACAAACTCAGGCTTAAAGTGTGTTCTTTCAAATCATAAGTGGACAATAGAATCTTTAAGAAAACACATAATGAACTAAAATCCAGACTTTTCTTCTCCCCAGATACGCTCTATGTGACTCCTGTGCTCCGAGTCTAATCACAGTCTCTTTTTCTGGGGATTCTGGAGTCACACAGAGCCGCTCGGTCTCTGGTGCGGGTGTCCAGGCCCGGGTGGGAGGTCTTCCACAGGGACACGCTACGGCGCTATGGCCCCCATCACCAGCAGGAATACGAAAACAGCGGGTACTGGCTCCAGTCGGTGACGTTGCCATGATGATAGCTGTGATGGACAGCCTGGGTGCTGTAGTCGGTGGCTAGGTGGTGGTGGTGGTGGTGGTGGGTGGGCGGGGCTGGGGTGTACTGCGCGGAACTAGCCCCGCCCCACTGCCCCAGGGCCTGCTCTGCCCCGTACGGCGTGTACAGGGGATGGTGGCCCAGTATGGCCGGCTTGGCCTGGGCCATGTTGAGGACCCCGGCGTAGTCCTGCGGTGCGGCCGCGGGGGGAGGCGGGCAGAGGGCGGGGCCTGACTCGTGGGCGGCGGCCTTGCTTTCGTGCTCGGGCACGGTGGCGACGTCGGGGACGCGGGACTCGAACCCCGAACGGCTGGCACTGCTGCCGAGGACACCGGGCGCGCTGGAGGACGAGGGAGACGGAGACTTTCCATACTCGTGGAACCTGCGTGAAGAGCCAGCGTTAACATTAGGGGTTTCGTCTTAATGTGCTTTTAAGTTATTAACGCATAGGTCTTTAATAACAAGACTTCAGCGATGGTGGTGGTGTGACGTGCATACCTGTAAGGCTGGTATGTGCTGTGGCCCGGCACAAGTTGCTCGGTGCTGTACACGTCTCGAGGTTCGGACCCAGCGGGCGAGTCTTGACCCATCACGTTGCCGCCGCTCTCCCTGTCGGACACGCACCCCCACGGGGAGTACCGCTCCTCCTTCACCTCCCCAGAGTCCTTGCGAACTGCTCTGCCCTCGTCCAGACCGTCACAGGAGGAGTGTTGCAAATCTGAAATAATAATTCCAGTGAGTTTACATGGATGACTGATACTGGAGATACACGGCAGCCCACTTAAAGGGTTGGGCAGACACAGAACCCGTGCGGAGCGTCGGTTGAGAGAGGTCAGTCGTGTACCTGGTGAAGAGCCTTGATCCGAGTCCTTTGTCGTGGGGTTCAACTTCTTCGACAGTCGTTCAGGGTCGGCCGTCCCACGGCTGGCACGTCTGTGAGGGGATGGCAAGACAGCAAGATGGTTAACAGTGGTGCACGTGCGTGATCCCAGCAGGTGAGCTCGTTAGCGGCTGGCTCGTTACCTTTTGGAGTTTGTGCCCTCGTCTCTGAATCCTTTGGCAAAGGGGTTGTTGTCAATCTTCAGTTTGGTTATCTGTGCAAAGGAAAGATGATAAACTGATCACACATGAAAGCACTCTGTGTGTGTGTGTGTGTGTGAGAGAGAGAGAGAGAGAGATAGAGAGAGAGACAAACCTTGGTGTTCTGGTAGGCAGTGACAGCTGTGAAGGAGGTCTGTGTGTGTGTGTGTGTGTGTGTGTGTGTGTGTGTGTGTGTGTGTGTGTGTGTGTGTGTGTGTGTGTGTGAGAGAGAGAGACAAACCTTGGTGTTCTGGTAGGCAGTGACGGCGGTGAAGGAGGTGTGTGTGTGTGTGTGTGTGTGTGTGTGTGTGTGTGTGTGTGTGTGTGAGAGAGAGAGAGAGAGACAAACCTTGGTGTTCTGGTAGGCAGTGACGGCGGTGAAGGAGGTCTCTGGGAAGGTGAAGGTCTGGAAGACGCTCCAGCGCACGCTGTACAGGTCGTCCGCCTGCACGATGTGGAAGCGCGGGTGGTAGCGGTGCATAGAGTGCAGGATGATCTACGTGGGAGGAACGCTAACATTCAGCACACGCTAACATTCAGCACACGCTAACATTCAGCACACCCTAACATTCAGCACACGCTAACATTCAGCACACGCTAACATTCAGCACACGCTAACATTCAGCACACGCTAACATTCAGCACACCCTAACATTCAGCACACGCTAACATTCAGCACACGCTAACATTCAGCACAATGTGCACAAGTTCACCAATTACCTGCTAAAAGCTAAACTGGCCTTTAAAAAAAAATCTATCCAATACCATTTTAAAATCCAAACAGACCAAACTACAAACAGTGTGAAGTGAGCATCGTGTATAACACAACCAAACCCAACAAGCATACAAAAACCAGACAAATCGTGCGGACAGAAGACCGACAGGAAGCAGACAGCCCCGCGGTGAGGCACTCACGTGGCCGTGCTGGTCCAGGGCGTTGTTGGTGAGCTTGAGCTTGAGGAAGGAGACGGGCTGCTTCATCCAGTGGCTGCCTGGCGCGGGCGAGTCTGGGTGGAGGTACGTCCGGTACGGGGGGTGAGGCTCCGCCTTCCCCGCCAACTCCCACTTATCCTTATTCCACTGTCCAGAGAGAGAGAGAGAGAGAGAGAGAGAGAGAGAGAGAGAGAGAGAGAGAGTTTAAAACCAGGCAAGGATGTGAAAGATTTGAAGCTGAGTCTCTACAGTGGCAATGGGACCGGGGGAGGGGTGAGTGTGAGGTGATGGGGGGGAGGGAGGGAGGTGATGTGCCCCCCCAGTGGGTCCTGTAAAAACAGGAAGAATTGGGGCTGCTTTGAAGTGGGTCGGTGGTGAGAGGGAGAAGGACACACACAGACACACACACCAACTGCCCCAGCGCACCAGTCGCTTCTGTTTGATCTCAAATCACAAATTCACCCTCTCCCCATTTACTGAGCACGTATACTGATGGTCTCGTCTAGCACCAAGGACCAGCAACAGGAAAGACAAAGTGTCCTGAAGAGACACCGCATCAGCTCAGTGTCTCCGTACTGTCTAACCTGGGTGGAATCGAGACAGCTGCTTCTCACCTTGTATCTGAAGCCATCTTCAGGTACCATGTCCACCAGCAGAATGTACTTAGCGTAGGGCACAAGTCCAGAAAGATTGATCTTACAGTGTGGGAACATTCTCCTGCAATGTACAATTACACACAACATGCATCAGAATCTCTGCCCACGTCTTGTTGGACGGTGGTATATTTTGTACACATGCTCCATAAACAGTGGACCACTGATGGCTTGTGCGGTCCGCTACGCAGCGGGTCTCCTACCTGCCGGGTTTGGTGATGATCATCTCGGTGCCGATCTCATGGAAAGACTTCCAGAGCTCCGCGTCCTCCAGGGTCATCCTGATGTTGCCGTGGTGATAGGAGTCGGGGGCGCCAGCCACGGTGGTTGGGGGTGGGATGCTGAAGTTGTGTTTGAGGTCTGAACAAAGAAGAACATAGAGGAGAAATGGAGAGATCAGGATGAGTGAAGAAGCACAGGGAGTCTACAGGGCTTTAAGTTATTTTTTAATCTTCATCATGCAATTACGGTTAGTAGGGTTCTGAAACGCCTAACAGCATGAAATGCAAATAACTTTGCAATATGAAATCAGTGTTCATGGTCCAAATTCAAGCCAGTACTCACCTCTAATGGACTGCATTCCCCACACTTTTCACAAGCTGTTTCTGGCAAAGAAATCGGGTCAAACGGACCAGAACCGAACGCTCAGCGTGTCCTCCCAAGAGTCTCCAGTCACATCACCAGACTCTCCATATGCTCCCTCGTAAAGTTCCAGCTAGATCCACAGATACTCAGGCGCTGATCGGTTAGGTCCAGACAAGGGTAAGGGCAGTTAGCTTTCTGAGGAGCGGTGAGCACGCCCGACACCTTTAAAGGGACCCGGAGGGTGGGCGGGGCCTGGGCCCCCATTCACACCCTTTGAAGTGGCCTAGTGATGAGTCAATGTCATCGTGTGATTGGAGGAAGGGTGAAATCAAAGAGACTTAGCAGAGCCTTGATAGAGTCCCAACAGGAAGGGGACCAGAGGAGGAAGGCCATCTTTATGAACTGCTAAAAGACTTTTAAGCAAATACGCACAGGCCTTACTAGAGCATGTTGGCCATGTCAACACCAAAACCACCCTAATATAGTCCACTAATGTGAGTAAGATCGTAGAGTGTCTAACCCTATATGACATATTTACACATTCACACAAATGGGTCCCATTGCACTCTGGGGGCGTTTTCTACTTCACACACACTTCTCCACTCATTCTCATAGCCGCAACACACACAGCGTTGATACTGACTGATCATGATAACCGGTAATAATTATTGCGTCATATGTGCAGGTCACATTTAAATAAATTAGTTTAAATAAATTGAAAGGTAGTCAATGCAAAGGTCTCTGAATTCTACACAGTTAAGGAAATAAGGCATGGATTGCCTTTAAATGTAGTAAACACATTGATATCTGCACAGGAGAGAAATAACTTAGCAAATAGTGTCATTCTATGTGCTGTTACCAAAGTGTTTTATATTATATATTTATTACATAAATTATGTGTATGTTTATTATATAGAGATCAACTACTCATATGTAGTGTTTTAAGGACATGTACGATTGTTTATTTGTATGCGATCCATCAGGCCTGTCAGTTAATCTTTAGGTGAATGTGTAATGAAAATCACCTCCATTAGAGAAACAGAAGGAACTTTGCTCTTTTATGGAGCCGTGATGGAGCGCAGGTCCTGGGGGCGAGGGCACAGGTGAGCGTACCTGTGGGGGCATTGCCCTGCTCCACAGTGAGAGCTGAGGGGATCCGGGGGGGGGGGGGGGGGTGGTGTGTTGTGGATTCGGTGTGTCTAGACGTGACGATGCTTTTTGAGGCTTAATCCCATTAGGAACACGGGCTTGTTCCCCTGAGGGGTTTCAAGCTTTCAATTCATGCATAGAGAGAAGAAAGAGACGTGGAGAGAGTGCGTGTTTACAGTGAGATGGATGGGAAACCATGGAGAAGATGGCTGACACTGGCCAGATTTAGAAGAGTATTGAAGGAACAGACATGGCTCAGGTAGGTAAGAGCTGAGGAGGACAGAGTGTGGAAGAAGCAGGGGGTGCGGGTGAGTGATGGGGGGGGATGGCTGTATGGCCCAGCACTTCACAGCCTGTTAGCATAATTGGTCTCCAGTTACAGAGAACAAACACCACGGTGCAGACGGGGGTTTTTATCTGTGTAATAATCTGTGGAGGACATGGCTAACTATTGATATTCATTTGGGACTGAAAGTCAAATGATGTGAGTGCTGCCGTATTCACAAACGAGTGACTGAGCAGCGGAGACAGTCTGGAGACGCCTCTGAGACGCAGGGCTCTTAAAATGTTTATTGGTTAAATAATAAAATGTGAACTTTGTTTTAAAAGAGAGAAAAGCCGGCGACTTGGTCAGTTCTCTCTAGTTACTCCGCTTCCAAACTTATTTTTGCATTTCTGAATCAGAAGTGAGTTTATTGGCTTCTATTTAGAAATTTCTGAAATTAGAGCTATTCCACACACTGAAGGATCTCCTGGGCTGCATCAGTATCAACATAAACCAAATCGAGCGTCTGCATGATCATATTAATAACAGAGGGCCAGTCTGGTTAGTGCCGATGTACAATTTACTGTGTGCCATCAAAGTGCAGCCAGTCCTCTAAATCTGAGAGTTCTATCTAATGTCCAAACGTGCCATGGTTCACCTTAAAAGGCCGACATTTTAATACCACTGATTTTTGTGTAAGGCACTATTGCCTGTGGTTGGGCACTCTGATGACCTGCAGTTTAATGTCCGAGCCCACAGACCTTCAGAGGGATAAATAACTGCTTCCTAAGCGCCAGTCTCAGTTTCAGTCAATATCAAACTAATTCTCAGACGGAAATGTGTTGTTACTGCATCTTTGTGAATGCAGTAAGAGTGAAATGGGACTAAAACTACCCATAAAGGGAGAAACAGTTGGAGGAGGACTGCATGTTTATGAGCTGAAAGCCTCCAGCTGTGAAAGTATTGACTGCTTTTAAGAACACAAGCTACACTCAGTGGATGTATATTAGTATTATAAATCAAACCCACCCATACAGAGTAAAGAAGAGTGTCTAAAGATCTTGTCACACTCCTGACAGATTTCAGATTATCATTAAAAGCCCTCGGAAGGCAGGGAGAAGAGATGGACCAGTCAATGCTTCTCTCTCTCTCTCTTTCTCTCTCTCTCTCAAAGGCGTGATAGCCTGGTTTTAGTTTCCATCTGGAAAGAGCTGGTAGAAACCACACGTGATCTGTGGCTCATCTCACTCCATACTGAGGACACACACACACACGCACACACACCTTCCTGAATGTTCTGGAAACAAGTTCATGACAAGTTCGCGACCTTAGACAGGGCTGTGCTGGACACGAACATCTGGGAAGTCTTAGATCTGCTCAACTGTATTTTTGAGCCCAGTGATTGGACGAGCCACAGGGCTGGTACTGGTGTAGGCTCTCTTCCCACACCCACCCAGCCCTCTCAAGCTACGGCTTGTAAAAATGATGATGGGGTAAAGTGTTTACATCCACAGCGTTGACGCCCATCAACACTGACAGAGGACACTGACTTATGGGGGGATATATGACATGTTCCCCATCAGAAACTGAAGGGAGCAAGCTCAAGAGGTGTGTGTGTGTGTGTGTGTGTGTGTGAGAGAGAGAAAGGTGAAACCATTTACACCGCTACCTGCACACAGTAGTGTGTGTGTGTGTGTGTGTGTGTGTGAGAGAGAAAGGTGAAACCATTTACACCGCTGCCTGCACACAGTAGTGTGTATGTGTTTTGCGTGTGTGTGTGTGTGAGAAAGGTGAAACCATCTACACCGCTACCTGCACACAGTAGTGTGTGTGTGTGAGAAAGGTGAAACCATCTACACCGCTACCTGCACACAGTAGTGTGTATGTGTTTGCGTGTGTGTGTGTGTGTGTGTGTGTGTGAGAAAGGTGAAACCATCTACAACGCTACCTGCACACAGTAGTGTGTGTGTGTGTGTGTGTGTGTGTGTGTGTGTGTGTGTGTGTGTGAGAAAGGTGAAACCATCTACACCGCTACCTGCACACAGTAGTGTGTGTGTGTGTGTGAGAGAAAGGTGAAACCATTTACACCGCTGCCTGCACACAGTAGTGTGTGTGTGTGTGTGAGAAAGGTGAAACCATTTACACCGCTGCCTGCACACAGTAGTGTGTGTGTGTGTGTGTGTGTGTGTGTGTGTGTGAGAAAGGTGAAACCATCTACACCGCTACCTGCACACAGCAGCACGTTGGTCTTGAAGATTTGAGCACCCTGCTTCTCTTTAAGGCCTGCTAGCTTATTAACACCTACAAGGTGTTTATATAGTTAGAAATGACACACATGATTACACACTTACAGAGAAGGAAGGAAATGTAGCAAACGCAGGAAATCTCCTCGTTGCTTACGGACCATAATGAGCCCATGAACACATTCGATTCATGGTGATTCATGGGTTGGAAAACCTGCCTCCAATGATCAGTCTGCTACTTTGCTGGGAGAAACATCTACAAGGGTCTATAACAGAAAGATGAAAGACAGGGTCAAGGATGGGCTCACTCACCTCCCCGCCAACCTCCCCTGCCTGTGAACCACGTCAAGAAATTATGCATACACTCTTTGATCAGGTTAAAATATCATTAATGTGTTGCTGAAAACACATGGACTGCCTAGAGAGGAAACGTAAAGTTGTCTGAGGTGTCGTATCTAAACATCACACCAGGCTTTCTGTAGAAGACCCCACAGAGATCAAGAGAGCAAAGCCAGCCAAACCCTGTTTGCGAGCAGCTCTGGGTCCACGGGCGCAGACCTGTGGTGAGCGTGGCTTTGGTCTTGAGCCGTTTGGGAGGTGACTCGGATCCTTGGCCAGTGCAGCACGATCTGGGCAGTGGAGCTCAAAGCCATGGCCACGATCATTATGATTTAGGTGTGTAGAGGAGGGCGGTTTGAAGGGAGGACGTTTAGCAGCGACACGGACACTCTTGACTTTGTCCAAGTACTAAGTCCTGAAAATTTGTGACAGAAGGAGGAAAAGGGACAAAGAACTTTGTTCAAAGGAAGAAGCAATCACTATCGGCCAAGCGATATGTTTCCGTATTTTAACTCTTAAACAAACAAAAAAAAAACTAAAAGCCACACTTATACTCATCTTTAACTTCAGTGTGTTTCTGCCAGTTTGACCCCTTGTCCCAGGTGCAGAGGGCAGAAGGAGTGGACCGCGTGTGCCATTTGTCCAACCTCACATGGACACCACACTCAACAGCTTAACAACTGCCAATACACAGGCACAGGGGGCTGGTCCTCAGACGGCTCGGGGCCCCATAAAGCCCCTCCCCGCCGGGGCCCGACGAGAAATCTCACACCTTTCGCTGGCATTAGCCATGCAACGCTCCCTTTTGATGCTCTAATTGCCACTTTCAGGGCTCAGGTACAAGCCATTAAGAGGCACATTGAGCTGAGCCATGTATGCGTGGTGCGCACTGTGCTGGAACCCCCCCAAAATAAACCAAAATAAAAATGTCAAATTAGCACAGATCTATAAAACGGTGTTCTCAGAGTGTGGACAAAAAGGTTCTTATGATGTACTGGGAGCAGTTTAAAATCCAGGCAGAGGAGAAAAACAAACAAACAAACAAACAGCAGCAAACAAACACCAAAAACAACCAAAAACACTGCTTTTACTAAACTAATGAGGTTTAGTTTAAACAAAAATCTTTTGCTAAAGGATGAAAAATAACTATGCCCAATATAGCATTAAAAATCACTCACGACTCTCTAAGCAAACAGAGGAGTGGTCGATGCTGGCCATCTGCCCACGGACAAGAGGAGACACACATTTGGTCTCGTATGTAAGAACACAGAGCTGGAAGCGTAGTGTCCTTGCCAAAGGGACCAGAACAAATTGGCAGCACTTTATAAGAAACCTCTGGGACCCGCTAACAGGGTCTGATGTTCTGTAGCAGGACTGAGGGACGCCAGTCCGTCCTGCCTGTCCGCCCTGCACACACGACCCAGCAGGACCCAGCAGCAAAATGACCCGTTGGTACTTCACAGGTAGCAGCAGGGAAAGAGAGAGTTCACAAAATGTCCCCCCCTCACCCCCCCCCCCCCCCCCCCTATTAACTGGGAAAGCAACATTTTACAAAATCACAATTTTTACTGCAATTTTTAATGCTGGAGACAGGATGGGACTGAGGTTACTGTGTTTAAAAAAAAACATTTGTGCATCATTGGTCAGAAACCTTCCATACTGATACCTATCATGTGCAGGCTTGGTGTGTGACCGCAGTTCACACGTTTGACCGCAGTCTGAAGAGAGACTAAAGTCATGAAGAGATCTGAGGTGTGGAATGAGGTTACCTGCTGTAGTGTACACAAACAACACAGAGGCCAGGGTAAAAGTGTTATCAAGTGTTATTTTTGGTTTGGTGACATTTGAATGCAGCAAGTAAGGAAAGAGAAAATATCAACCGTCTGTGAAAAAAGCTTGATCAGAGGTGAGAAGCGGTGTCCCCCACCCCCCACGCAAGCCCTCCGACCGGCCACCACCGTACACGCCCAGCCCACACATACAAAAGGGAAAATCTCTTTTACAAACCACAGAAAAATACAAACATCTCAATCTGTTCCAGGTAGTCTTGGTCAGACGTCGGGTCTAATGTCCACCGGATGTACGCCGTGTCCGTCAACGCGAGCTTTTCTCTTTGCAAAAAAAGGTTTCTCGATTCGGTAATCAATAAAAATACTGGAGGTTATTTATCCTTCTACTCATAGAAAACATTCATAAAAATAAAGAAGAGAAAACGTTCAGGTATTTGGAAAGGAGGTCAAGGTGACCCCCTGAAAGGATCTGCAGGGGAGAGTGGTGCACAGGTCAAACGTCTGCACGACGCGTCCAAGGCGATTCGCAGAGACATCGTTCCTCGCAGAGACATCGTTCTCGCAGAGAATCGTTTCTCGCAGAGACATCGTTCCTCGCAGAGACATCGTTCCTCGCAGAGACATCGTTCCTCTCAGAGACATCGTTCCTCGCAGAGACATCGTTTCTCGCAGAGACATCGTTTCTCGCAGAGACATCGTTCCTCTCAGAGACATCGTTCCTCCCAGACATAGTTTCTCATGACCTCGCAGTTTTACATGCTGAGCAGAGCTGCAAGAGGCTGCCGAACTACACGCCCCCGTGCGAGGGGTGAAAGGTTGCCAGCAGCTGTGCCAAGGCAACAGGTCACACACGCTCTGGTAAGGAAGCGTGGTGAGGGGGGAGGGCGTGCGTACAGACGGGGGCGAAGGGGTCGCCCTTCCTCTCCTGGTTCTGGTGTCAGGGGGACACGCTACACGGCTGCCGGAGACTCAGCTACGGTTTCCAAACACCCAATCAGGGAGCAGAGATGCGACGGAGGAGAGCAGGAGACCCTAAAGGGGAGGAGTCACCGCTCCAGGAGGCGTAGGTCACATTCACGCCCGAGCCCTCCCACTGTTAGACCGCCGCAAAGGGCGTGTCTGGTGCTGGCGCTGTGAGTTACCCCCTCCCCCCTCCTGTGTCCAGTTATTCCAATGTATAGACAAATGTAAACTTTGGTGGAAAACAGTTTATAAATCTTATTTTGTTCATTTTTTTTTTTGTTTTTTTCTGATTGGTCAGCGCTACAGGAAGCTGTAAACCGGTGCCGTCATTAGAAGGTCAGAACGGGCAAAGAGCTAAAGCGCAAACATGTGAACGGGAGATCCATGCGAGAAGCTTCACGTGCACGACCCAATATCCACCCCACACACACACATGCACGCATGCGTGGAGCATGGGTACACATGCAAACACTGGCCAAAACACACACACACACACACACACACACACACAATTCTTGAACATCTCTGTGCTTGCTTGCAGCAAATATCGGTTCTCGTGGTACAATTTTAACCACAGCACCTTCGATAATGTTTAATTTACAATGCAGCCAAATTAAATATTGCAACCAAATATTTAAGGGGAACAGATGGCAGTACGTTGAAGATTTTAATGCCCCACTAGCTGGAGTTTCTGAGCTATCTGCGTTAAACAGACGGTGTGCATAGCGCTGGTATAAACACCAGTTTGGACTGAGAAGAGGAGGCCCGTCATGCACTGGTCGAACGGTAGCTGTCACGGGTCGGTGTGGTTCGGCTGTGTCTTCAGGGGTCCGGATGGGCCGCTGGCAATTGGCAGCATCGTTGTTCCACAAGCAAAACGAGAAAGCAAGAGCAGAAATGTGGTGCAGAGCTATGGGGGTGGGGGGGTACTGCCAGACCTGGTCCTGGGGGCCACCAGACACTGCTGCAGCACACGGACATGAACTACACAAACGCTGCAGAGAAACCCGGAACATTCCGCTGACTCGAGATGGGGCGTGTGTGTGTGTGTGTGTGTGTGTGTGTGTGTGGTGGGGTGGTTGTGATTTGGCTCCACAGTGCCATCTGGGATCATTCTGGGCTCTATGGCGTCCCCTGCAGGTGAGAGGTCAGAGTTCAGCGTTCAAATGTCCATGTAGTCGTCCTCTTCGTCTGACTCACTGTCCAGCGAGGACTCCTGGCTGGACGTCTCCTGGACCTCCAGCGCCCGGTTGGGTCAGCGTGTCCTTCTTCACGTTAGCTGCCGACTGGGATGCCAGAATCACGTTCTGGGGGAGGAGAAGGAGAGAGAGAGGAGGACAGAACCGTGAGAAACGTTCAAGGAACCGCCTCTCTCGGACGGGCCAGGGCTGCACCGTCTAACGGGAGCTCGGCTGACGGCTGTTTCAGGCTTACTTTGAGTCTCTGCTTGGTCTCCTCCGAGATGCTGCCTTTGGGGGAGAGCAGTGTGGGCGTGGGGGGGGCGTGACGGTGATCTCGGGGGGGAATTTGGCCGCCGTGGAGGGGGATGAGCAGTTTGGGCATGTTGGGGGGGATCCGGGAGCGGATGCGGCTGGGGTCGGCACACTTGGACTGCTCGGAGCCCTCTGCTGGGACGGAAGACACACACCCTGGTCCACTACGGCGCTATAAACGTCTACAGGCAGGTTCAGGAAGAGCGCGTGCGTGCGGGAGTGTTTACCTGCGGGATCGACACCGCCCCCAGTCCTGCATGTCCTGACTCGGAGAGACAGCGGACATGTTCATCTGCTGATACAAGTGAGGCTCCTGCTGTCTGTACACAAGACCCTCCGGAGCAAAGGGTTCTCGGTCATCTACACACACACACACACACACACACACACACACACACACACACACGCACACGCACACGCACACGCACACACACGCACACGCACACACACACACACACAGAACAGCAGGACAAATGAGACAAAGCTCAGCAGGTCCACACCGGAGATGTAGTATAACACTCTGATCTGAACTAGACTATAAGAATCTGACAGCCCTGAATTTTCACTATTTTGACAATCCACATGCAGTCAATTCAGACTTAAAGTGTAGTTTAAACAAAGTTAGAAGTGTTGGCAAATACATAGTAATATTAATCTTGGGACAAACGGCTTCCACAATATACACATTAGCCATAAAGACGACACACACACACACACACAACAGAGGTATGCATCATGGACTCACAAACAACTAATGCAATATTCTACTCTATCTATCCATCTCTGTTTCCCTAGCAACCGAGTGTGGAGCTCTGAACACAGTGGCCCGACATAGAAAGACTCTCCTCAACCTCACACAGTCGTGTGTGTGCGTGTGTGTGTGTGTGTGTGTGTGCACGCATGTATGTCGATTTGATGTATTAATAATTTTGCCATCTATTATCTATGTAATATAATTGATAAGCAGTAATGACGTGAACATCAGATCAGTTTGATGGCTGGTGAGATTCAGGTCCGTGTATTAGATCCAGTGCTCTAGTCTGCCCTCTGCTGGTCTCTTTTATTTTCGCCATGCATCCAAAACAGATGGAAACCAGTTTTGTGACATGTAGAATCTGTGCACGTGAGATGTAAAAGGTTATAAGATATTATGAGGCCTCAGACATGCTGAACTGTGCCTTACCTGTATGGGGTAAGAATGCCATGCCCGCTATTGGCTGACCGGAAGTCGTCCTGGGCTGCGATTGGTCCTGCTGTGCTGGGGGTGGGCTGAAGAGCTGGCTGTGTGTGCAGGGTGTGTGTGTGAGTGTGTGTGTGTGGGGAGGGGTCGCGGGGCTTTGCTGAGTTTGGCCTCGTGGTCCTGGGCTGGTAGTGGGGGAGTGTGTGTGTGCAGGCACGGCGTGGAGAAGGACGCGGGGAAGAAGACGTCTCGCTGGTCTTTGCTTAACCTGGGTGTGATGGGGGCATCAGTGGAATTCTGGGAAAGAAGAAGAGGAAAGAGGAAGAAGGCATCAACGTGAGGTCGTCTGAGCCCTCCTACAACTGACCAGTCATAAACAACAATATGCAGCACAGGGGTCAGTGAGAGAGACCAACACACAGCACAGGGGTCAGTGAGAGAGACCAGCACACAGCCACAGGGGTCAGTGAGAGAGACCAGCACACAGCACAGGGGTCAGTGAGAGAGACCAGCACACAGCACAGGGGTCAGTGAGAGAGACCAGCACACAGCACAGGTGTCAGTGAGAGAGACCAACACACAGCACAGGGGTCAGTGAGAGAGACCAGCACACAGCACAGGGGTCAGTGAGAGAGACCAACACACAGCACAGGGGTCATTGAGAGATACCAACACACAGCACAGGGGTCAGTGAGAGAGACCAACACACAGCACAGGGGTCAGTGAGAGAGACCAACACACAGCACAGGGGTCAGTGAGAGAGACCAACACACAGCACAGGGGTCAGTGAGAGAGACCAACACACAGCACAGGGGTCATTGAGAGAGACCCTTACTTCCTCATGAGTTAGTTAGGACATCTTATTATCCAAACTCAAAAGCAGCTTTTCCAGGGAAGACCACCGCCTTCCACCTTAACAAGGAGTGGACCACCCCCCCCCCCATACAGAACCAGGAGTGGAGACCCCCCCCCCATACAGAATCAGGAGTGGACCTCCCCCCATACAGAACCAGGAGTGGACCTCCCCCCATACAGAACCAGGGGTGGACCTCTCCCACACAGAATCAGGCTATTAGCTTTGAACTGCCGTATCCAGACCAAGCCAACAACTATGAAATCATCACCGACTATGCTACAGGAAAACATGCAAACCAGTCTGACGTTAACGTTCCACTCCACACGACCAATCAGCTGTCGGCGTGAGGCCTACCTGTACGAGTCTCCCCTCTTACGCCTCAACACCTGGGCACGAGTGTGTGTCCTCACGACCGACAGACGCAGAGAACGCACGAAAGCCCGAACACACGAGCAGCAATCACACTCCTGAGGTCCTAGGAGGGAGAGTGTGTGTGTGTGAAAGAGAGAGAGAGAGAGAGAAGAGTGCATGTGTGTATGCACGCGCGTGTGTGTGTGTGTGTGTGTGTCTTAGTTTAGAGGACCACTCAGAGCAACACAAACAAATCCCACAACAACAGGATCGGCCGTTGCCAAGGCAACCTGGCCGAACGCAGCCAATAGCTGATCAAAACGACCACGCACTACCCCCCACTCTCCCCCCCCCCACACTCGGCCGAGTTTCGCTCTCTGGTCAGACAGAACGGCCGCATGAGGTTCTGAGCGGGTTTTCTCTATTTCAGGACAGCACAGGAGCGAGCCGAGCCGTGCTGGAGCAGCGTGGTAGACGCCGACACCACGGTCCCCGCAACACACACTCCCCACTCTGACCAGTACACTCTACTGGAAACCAGTAGCTCACATCCCAACTCTCCAATCCCACAGATTTACATACCGTCATATGAGACGAGACTTTAGGAACTGGGGCATGGGTGTAATCATCACACACATGTCAAGGGTTACACAACTACTGTCGTCTTCTCGTGTTCTACCACTAGGGGGCTTGGGAGTTACATGATAGGATAAGAGTGCCTGGTTTTATAGAGACAGCAGTTTATAATAGAAACAACAAACCAAGACTAAACACCACCAAAAGGATGGCAGGGGACCATGAACACTAGTTCAGTTCTTCATAGTTTAGTTAAAGATACAGAGTTGGACACTTGGACAAATGTTAATACACGAGTTCACAAATAGCTCAGGGGCAGACCAGTTACTACGGAGACACTAAAGGTAGAAAATGCTGAAAGACACAAGGACCAGCAGCATTGTGTCAGTGTGAATATTCCATTAGCACATTAGCCATGCCATAGAAACACTGAGAGACAGGGAGAGAGAGGGAGAGAGAGAGAGAGAGAGAGAGAGAGAGAGAGAGAGGCAGGACTTCTCAGGTAAAGAAGTTAGTCAAGAGGTAAATACTAACTTTGGTTGTAACCTTGAACCTTTATCCATGATTTGCCAAACTCTTAATTCACGCCCCCCCACTGTGGTCTACCTCTCCTGAACACAAATACTGACTCAACCACGAACGTGTCTAGCCCAAACGCACACAAAGCCTCCTCCACCGGACCGCCTCCTCCACCGGACCGCCAGCCAATCAGGAAAGGGCAGCGGTCCCGAGGGAAGCGGAGTCATTGAGGGAGGCGGGGTCATGGGAGGAGGCGGGGTCACTCGCAAGCATCGCCCCGTTCGTGTCCAGCACGATGCAGAGAGCTAAAAACTAGACCCCCAGCGAGGAGGAGGAGAGGAAGGACCCGGAGAGAGACACACTCTCCCCAGCAATTATGGAAATGAGGATTTAAAAAGGTTTGGAGGGGCCCGGCCGGCACACGTGAAATGATGCGATGATTATGTTTACGGGAGAGGAAGAGACACAAGGTTTAATTATATAGCCCCGATGCAAAAAGCTCACAGCAAAGCTGGGGTCAATTCAATTTCTTCTTCATGGTGGTATTGGCTAGAGGAAATAAAAGTATGAATGTGCTTATTGAATGTGGAGAACTTAAGGCTCTTTTTAACTTGGCTTCAAAGACAGGGGGGGTGGGGGGTGTGGTAGGTGTCAAAACACACATGAGAAGGTTTACCGAGTGATGTAAATACAGCACAAGACCCACAACAACCCAAAGAGGGTTTTCACCACTGCACAGTTGCACACAAACCATGTCAGTGGTGATTCATCACGTCAAATAGAAATAATTCCGCAGCAGCGACGTTCATGCTGTACGTGAATCAGCCAATTTCACCAACTTGTAAAATCAGTTGTTGTGCATCACAGCGTCTGTCTAAGGGACAACAGAGCTTTAATGTCAGTATGGGCGCGATACCGGTGCCGGAACTGAGCAGTGTCAAACAGGGTCAAATAAGGAATGAACAGTGACTTGATGCAAAGTATATCAAAGCATATATAAAAAATAAACACTGCAGTGAATGTCAAAACGTGTAATAAATAAACAAAGGGTGGATTCTGCAGGTGATGAAGCTGAACACACACACACACACACACACACACACACACACACACACACACACACACACACACACACACACCTCATTCCCTGCAGGATGTGGAACGTTACAATTTTTGCTGCTGAATCCGAACTGCCATGTAGTTCACAGGCAATGCCAGTGATTCACATCATTAATTAAAAAGTGCATAAGTGAACACCGTGAGGGTTTCCATCAAAAGTCAGCAGGCAGTGTGTGTGTGTGTGTGTGTGTGTGTGTGTGGTGTGTGTGTGTGTGTGTGTGTGTGTGTGTGTGGTGTGTGTGTGTGTGTGTGTGTGTGTGTATAAATGTGGACACTAAAGAGTTCTTCAAAATTCTACCATGGCAAAACGCTACAGCACGCAGACACAGTCTGACTGTTTTGTGGTTTGACCCGTGTGGCTGTGAGCAGCCAAACCACAGCCAGCCCAGAGGAAGATGAGGGTGGTTCTGATCAACAGCATTCTCGTGAGATAAGACAAACACTCCACCTATACACGCCACCTATACACTCCACCTATACAAAAGCGTTCTTTCGCTGTCACACTGGCCGCAGCATGTTGTGATACACTTAAAGGTAAATTGAAATCTAATGTTCAGGGATTTATCCTTTTATTATTTTTTATATTGCTTTTATTGTGATTGGTACTAAACACTAAAAGACAGCAGGTAAGAAACCGATGTAATCAGCAAGCAAGAAGAGTGATTTGTGGGGTGAGAAGATTGATCTGTGGGGTGAGAAGAGTGAACTGTTTTCTTTCTTCGTGTTCTTAAGGCCCATTCACACCCTACGGTAATTACGGATACGGACCCTTTCGTCCGGTTCCGGAGGTCGTTTCATCCGTCAGTGGGTCCGTTGCCAGAGCGCTTACGAATCCGTAGTAACGGAGCAATATAAACCGGAAATCAGGGGGCAGTAGAGAGTCAGAAGCATCGGACGTACACCAATTCGGGAAAATCAATGAAGAAGAGTACTGGACTTTAAAAAATGACGCTCGAGTTAGAAGAAGAAACTTTGCGAGTTGGTTAGAGGCTACATTCTGCTACGGTGCCAGGTCATCGCGATAAACAGCGATGCAAAAACAGCTGGGAGGAGATTGCTGGTGCGTCGGTGCCGGAAATTTGACTATACTGCCCTCTAGAGGATGTATAAAAAAAATCATAACAACGTTGGAAACGGAAAGAGGTATAGTGGCCCCCTACGGAGGCTACGTTTGGTACGGATGGACGAAATTCGTCCGTGTCCGGAGGTATAAAGCAGGCTTAAGTCCTTTGTGGTTGTGCAAGGCAGCAGTACGAAGGAGTGTGTGTGTGTGAGAGAGAGAGAGAGAGAGGGGGGGGGGAACTGGAGCTGACACAGGCGGTGGGTGAGCTAGCGAGATATCTCCTGGAGCTGCCCTTAGATACCGCATGTTAACGAAGCAGTAATCAAAAGAGAAAGAGAGAGAGAGAGGGAGGGGAAGGGGGAGAAGATGGAGAGAGCATGC